>NC_136904.1:44456727-44688510 GCF_949606895.1 Notothenia rossii
TTTATTTAAACAAGTTTTGAACATGACATTGACATATTATTGCCTCTTAAAGGGGTCATGTTATGCTAAGTTTCAGGTTCATATCAGTATTTTGTGGCTCTACTGTGACATGTCTCCATACTTTAATGTTCAAAAAGCTCTTTATTTTTCTCATAATGCCTGTGCTGCAGCACCTCTTTTCACCCTCTGTCTGAAACCATAGCCCAGTCTGCTCTGATTGGTTAGCTCAGTGGTTCCCAACCTTTTTCAGTGAGGCCCCCTTGGGAAATTGGATTTTTTTTTTAGCCCCCCCTAACCCGGTTCCCACCAAGATTGGTCGAATTTGCTAATAATAACAACACAAAAAGATCCAACTATAATGTTATCTTTTAAGGCCTACCTGAATGCGTGTGCAAGCCCACCACGCCACGCCACGCCTCCTGACTGTCATCCTACAACCCTCTTCAGCGAGTGGCATAGTACAAACAGGGCCCCAAGTAGAGGGCTCCGCCTGTGCTTAGTATAACTAGGGTTGACCGTGGAAAAGTCGGGGACGCAGTTTACTTGGCTGGTAGAGCACACTCAGACACGCTTGCCTCTTGAAGAGTGTGCATGGAAAAAAGTGAGGAAGGCTCTCCCCGCCTGCATGGGGCTTACCATGCACCATGTTTCCCTGGTCCCTAAGGAGCATGGGGAGAACGTAAGTGCACCATGTCCCCCACACGCACACACGCCTCGTGTAGAGTGTGTATGGACGATAGTGGGGAAGGCTCTCCCCAAGCACAGCACAGACGATGAAAAGGAGCCCAGAACATGTCCAAAAAATAAAACCATATGCCCTCCACACTCATGCCCGTTGAACAAGGCTGTTGATACAGCCATACCATGTGGTAGAGTGTGCATGGACCCCAGTGGGGAAGGCTCTCCCCGCCTATCCATAGGCATGTGAAATGCACTCGCAGAGCCATCCTGTCAGGCGTTTCTTGGACAGAGCTTTACCGGCCACACCATCCCAAAACACACAAACAGCTGTTCAGTGCGCCTAATGGAAGTTGTGCGCGGCGCGCCCTACATAACATGCCAGTGCACGCACCTGGCAGAGGGAGGTGCAATTTAGCCTCCCTGTCCCCAATATGGGGGTGGAGGAATAAAGCCGTTTTAACTGTATAGCCCTTGACCTGAACAAACTCCTTAGGTTCTTTGGAACAAAGGAGGGGTTCGGTCTGGAGTGTCGCTATCACACCCCGGATCACAAGGCAACTTGGGTGCACCGACAGAGGTGGCCAGCTCGGACACTTCCCTGGCCAAAGTCAGGGCAAGCAGCAAAGCTGTTTTCAATGACAGTGCTTTCAGGGAAGAGAGCTCCAGTGGCTCAAATGGTTCTGTGACCAGAGCCTTGAGCATCAACGGCAGATCCCATAGCGGGGAGGAGGCATGCACCACTGGGCGCTGTCTCCTGACCCCCCTGCAAAAACCGCGTCATAAGCGGCTGACCTGCCGTCAAATCTCTCATGGCAGGACGAAATGGATGCTGCATACACTTTTAATTGTGGAATGAGCAAGCCCCCTGTCCACCAGTATCTGTGAATAGTGTCAGTTACGCCCCCTATTGCACCTGTTTCCTGAGACAACGCCCCTCAGAACTGAGGAACCCGTCCAAGGCTGGCCCACCATCATCTGTGTCACCTCTGCACACCACAGCGCCAACCGGCGACCTGGGGCTACTAGGATGACTGACAGACGTTCTCGTCTCACACCTCTCCTGGAGGGGGAGAATTGGACACAGCTGTGGAAAGGCGTAGAGCAGCTATCTCGGCGATGGCTCTTGTGCAAACGTGTCCACCCCCAAGGGTGGATTGTCCTGCTGAGCCAGGGAGAACCACCATTCGTCTGGCAGGGGCCCGCCTCTTGACATGAGGCCGGCCGTCCTGTTCTCCAGTCCCGGAATGTGGGGGGCCTTCAGAGATAAAAAACATTCTCTGAGGCCCACAACCACAGGTTCTCTGCTGTGCTAAACAAGGTGGCGGAGCTGACTCCGTCCTGCCTGTTGATGTTGATCGTTCCTGTCCCCAAAAAAACAAAAATTACCAGCCCTCAATGACTACTGCCCAGTAGCACTCACCTCCATCATTATGAAGTGCTTTGAGCGGTTAGTCAAAACCTTCATCCCTTCCTCCCTCCCTGACTCTTCTGGACCCCTGCAGTTTGCCTACAAAGCAAACAGGCCCCACAGACGACGACGCCATAGCCCTCACACCATCCACACTGCCCTCTCACACCTGGACCAGCGGAACACATACATGTATGTGAGAATGCTGTTCATTGACTACAGTTCAGCATTCAATACCATTGTGCCCTCCAAGCTGGCCCATCAAGCTCAGAGACCTCGGGCTCAACAGCGCCCTCTGTGACTGGATCCTGAACTTCCTGACGGGCAGACCCCAGGGCAGTGCGGGTGGGGCAACATCACATCCTCCACCCTGATCCTCAACACCGGGAGCCCCTCAAGGCTGCGGTGCTCAGCCCTCTCCTCACTCACGACTGCGTGGCCACATACTCCTCCAACACCATCGTGAAGTTTGCTGACGACACATCACTGAGGACCTGACATGGACTCCTCACGCCACCACTATCACCAAGAAAGCTCGACAGCGGCTCTTCTTCCTCCGCAGGCTGAGGAGGTTCAAAATGGATTCCAAGATACTCTGCAACTTCTACAAAGTGCACCATAGAGAGTATCCTGACCTTCTACAGGGTGCACCATAGAGAGGATCCTGACCTTCTACAGGTGCACCATAGAGAGGATCCTGACTTTCTACAGGTGCACCATAGAGAGGATCCTGACTGGCTGCATCACGGCCTGGTACGCTTTGGCCACACATTTGCTGAACGTGCGTGGGAATGGGAATAGCCAAACGCTAGTCTGTTGTACTCGTAGGCTACCCCCTGGAAGGCAAAACGCAAATACTTTCTGTGCTTTGGAGCAATTTTCGTCATGAAATTAAGCGTCCTTCAGGTCGATTGTTGTGAACCAATCGCCCGGCTGCCCTAGTTCCAGTAATTGGTTTACATATGGAACTTTTTGCAGGCAGTGTGCTGATTCAGACTGCGAAGATCTAGAATGGGTCTGAATTCTCCTGTCTTCTTGGGAACCAGGAAGTACATGGAGTAAAGCCCCTTTTTCTCTTTCCTGAAAGTGCACAACAGACACAGTCTGTTTTTGCAACAGGGCCTGAATTTCTGTTGAAAGGAAACCTATCTGCTCCTAGGATGATAGATTTGCCTCTCTTATGCCCCTGAATGGAGGAGGGACGCTGCAAAACTGGAGTGAGTACCCCAGTTTCAGTGTCCTGTCTATCCATTCTGTCAGTACATAGCTAAGCTTCCATTCCCCATAAGACTGTGTTAGGGGACCTGCAAGCAGCTGTGGAGTTGCAGCTAAGAAGCTGTAGCACTCTCGGGCGGCCCACTCCGCCGCCAAACCTTCCATAAAAGGAAGTTTGGCCCATGGGGGGATGACACAGAAAGGGCCAATTTTCTACAGAGGTCCATGAATGCACCGCAGCACACTCTCGGGTTATGGCTAAAAATGATCCGTCGTAAATATGACGTCACGTTCTCGTTGTAACTCTCGTTGTAACTCTGGTTGTAATCGGAGCGGCTCGGAAAAACATCTACAGCAGTAACATGAAACATACACATTAATGCAGCAGAAATATTAATAGAGAAACATCAGACATAATAGTAACACACTGAAAGGGAACATTTTATTGCACCAGGAGCTATCTTGGGACTTTTACTGAGACAACGTTGACTTGCCTGTGAATAAAAAATAAACCATAGTGTTGGTGATCTACAGTGTTGTCATTCTTCTTTGAACAGCAATTTTCAACAATCACACTCCCTGTCATTGACATAATTAATTAATAGATAGTTTAGCTTCTCACCATCATTTGCTGTGGCCCACTGATGTTAACGATCGTAACTGAAAGGCTGCCTGTCAAACGTAAATATTCAGCCACGTGACTTGCAAAATCTCGCGAGAGTTTTACACAAGACGGATCCTTTATAGCCAAAACCACGCTCTCGTGGGGCTGCGGCTCTGTCATAATGCCGTCTCTTTGAAACGGATATTATGGGGAAATGCGGAATTGTGGAGAGAGATGACTCTCACCCTGGGATAGATGCAATCGTTTTTACTGAATGGATTTTTCACACACACATCACTCTAGAACTAGGGTTACAATACGTAACCCACCGTTCTTCTGCGAAGGTCTTCTGTGTTTCACATTCAACGGTGAAACGCATTAATCAGAGCCATTATACCACAAGGTGTGTTTTCTGACAACAGCACGCCGGCAATATCGTCTCTTGAACCCGCACAGTGCTTTGACAGTACTTCGGTTTATTCCACTCACGTGCGTGCGTCCACCTGCTGGCTCCTTTACTGGAGTTTACAGCGGGTAGAGAGTGTGGGACAGTGTTCTGGCGAACGTGAATGGCACCGCCTCGGCCATATCCTGGCCCCCAAACACTCGAAGCAGAGGTGGTTGGGATCGGCGCCCACTATTAAGCCAGGACACGAAGGACAGGCCCGGGTCTCTAGAGGTGGCGACTCCATGAAGGTATGATAACTCTTTATTCTTCTTTCAAACGTTTTACTTTCTCTGCTTCAGTTGTTGCTTGCTCGCTGAAGATAAAAGGATGACAGTCAGGAGGCGTGGCCGCCTTATATACGGTGGGCTTGCCCACGCATTCAGGTAGGCCCGCCCCGAGGCGCCGGCTACGTTTATAGATATCTCAGTAGGTGAATTCTCGCATAGTAGGGTTAAGAGGTAGTACCGATAGAGTCCAGTAGAGGGTGGAGCCTGTGTAAGATATAACTAATCAAATTGGAAACAGAATTAACATTGATTTATTTCATGTATATTGTGGATTATGGGCTGCTAGCACACAAAACATAGCTGCAGTGTAACTGTAGATTTACTCAAGTACTGTACTTATTTTGAGGTACTTAAGTATTTCCACTTTTGCTTCTTTGTAATTCCGCTCCACCACAGTCCTGTTTACAACTTCTTCCCAAGCTTCACGCACACCCCTTGCAATAGCGCTGCGCGCCCCCCAGGTGGGGAACCACTTAGCTGGCAGACTCTGTTGTAATTGGTCAGCTGCTTAGAGATGCCCCGGCTCAAGCCCCCTTAACCACGTAATCACGTAAATCACGTACAATGTTTTTGAGCGCTAGCCAATAGAAGCGCAAGTGTTACATAGTGATGTCACTACCTCTGTGCTGAACGCCCAACATTTTAACTGATGCTAACCTTTTCATTGATAACGCAAACAAAGGAAATTCCCACTGATGTCAAACTATCTCGTTCACTTTGTACTTGCCTGCCTGTTTCTGGCTCCAGATTGACCGAAAGCAGTTTAACAAGATTATGGATCTCATAAAGAGTGGGAAGGAGGAGGGAGCTAAGCTGCAGTATGGAGGAGCAGCTTTGGGAGAGCACAGCCTCTTCATTCAGCCCACCATCTTCTCTGAGGTCAAAGACCACATGCGAATTGCCAAGGAAGAGGTACGTGTTTCGTTTCAGATATATTTTCTATTAAGCAGAGGCATACATGTACGTATCTCACAGTAAATACAGAGCTAAATCCCAGATCAAATGCACGCTGAAGGGTGATTGAAAATGTTTTCTCTCATTGATTGTGCTGTTATGTTAAATGTTTGATGTTTGTTTTTCATGTATTGTGTCTTGATATTTGTCTATGTTAATGTTACACATGGAGCTGCTGTGATGCAAGTCAAATTTCAGACTTGATCTGACCAATAAAGTATTATCGTATCGTATCGTACAGCCATAATACAGATTTCTGTGGGTGGATATCATGCTTCTCTTGTTGACAACATAGAAGACATACAGAACAGCAAAATAAAGAAATAACATGATATGACAGGAATACCAACATACATAGTCACAATGGGAAAAAACTAGGGCTGTCAAACGATTACACTTTTAATCAGATTAATCACAGCTTAAAAATTAATTAATCATGATTAATCACCATTCGAACTATGTCCAAAATATGCCATTTCTTTATGTATATTGTTGTGGGAATGGAAAGATAAATGAAAGAAGGCGGATATATCCATTTAACATAAAGTAGCCTAAGTATGTTTATTATAACATTTTTCTGTGTGTCAAAATGAAAGACAGCCCACACACCTATCAATCATCAAACCGTGGAGTCTTAATTCATTACGTATTGATTTCTATCAACGGGGGAGTACTTCAGGAAAGTCGACGAATGGGGGGGGGGGCTAGTGGAGTACTTCGTGACCACAGAGTGTGAACGTTGTGATCAGCTGTTTTAGCGCAGTTCTCCAGTGAAGGGTGGCAGTCTCCCTGCGCAGCCGGTTGGTGTAGTTTTTGCACAATTCCGTTGTACAGACCGACGTTAACAGCAGCCCTGTCTGTGCACACGGAGACCGACTCTGTCGTCCGGTGATCTAACCGCCTTCTGGAAAAGCTTCACAAGTACGTCGGTACGCAAATGCGCTTTGTGACACGCATTTCAGATTACGCACATAACCTGCGTACCAGTTATGTGCACCCCTGTACTACAGCAAAAGTATTCTCCGTCGGGACTTCCTGCAACAACACCACGCCGTTATCTTGATTCTAATTTGCCAGAAGACATTATCAAAGATGTTCTATTGAGAAGACGACCACTACGTGACAAAAGTTTTCAAAACCGTTTCTGGTCTTCGGTATTTCCAGAAAAGTGGCTACTGAAATCAATCTTACTCACTGCTGCCTGTGCAATTATTGGCGCGAGTTGGCGGACTTTATTTTGCTTACTTTAACATAATTTTTCATGGTGGGGCTAAGCCATTTCTTGATATGGGTGTAGCCTACCCCAGCCATACCCTGGCGCTACCACTGGTGGGATGTATGGGGCGGGCCGTTCCGCACATGCGTTAAATGCGTTAAATATTTTAAATGCAATTCATTCAAAAAAAAAATTATCATAAAAAAGCGCATAATTATATGAATATAAAACAAATTAAAACAATAAATAAATAAAGCTCCCCGGGCAGACAGGAGACGATAGGACATGAAGCTGCGCATGTCGAAGTACTTAACAGTGTTCAGATGTGCCCAGTATCACCAGCACTTAGGAATTAAGTCTGCTTCTGCATGTTCACATTTCTCACAGATTGGTGATACTTCTGACTTTTTTTTATGAAGTTTTACTTTAGAGTTATGGAACCTATGTAGCATTTTAGCCCTGAGCCTGTTTTTCAGGTCTCAGGCTCGAAAATGACATTCCCAGAACAAATGACCATATCTTCCCTTCTAAAAGGGTTAAATTAATAATCTTTTTTCTCAAAGTAATGATAAACCTGGGAGTTGGATGTAGAAAAGTCCGAATCAATATAGATGTTTTTTATTTTAAAGAAAATTCAGATTGAACATAGTAAAAAACTGTAAATTATAGTGTCCGTCCAAAAATTATTTTGTACTTGCTGTGAAAACTACCCTTGGATGATGGTAAGGTAGACTAAATTTGATGCAAAACGAGTGACATTTGACCTTTTTAGAGAGGTTTAGCAAAAAAAACTCCACCTCAGAGGTGATTTGGGTGGAAATGGGGGTTTTACCGTTTCTCTGGAACCCATTGGTCGATTTTGGTGATTGACATCTCTTTCTGACCGTTAGAGCCAATAGAATCGAAGGGGAATCTCCACACACACACACACGGTAAATAGAAAAGGTGGGGGCTTCGCGCTCGCAGTTTTGCTCCAGAGTGAAGCTGTCTCTAGGGCCCCGTCTCAGGTCGACTATTTTCCTCGGTCTCACCGGAAGTTGATTTGTCTGCGCCATCTTGAGTACCGTCCCATGGCTCTTATTTCTGCCGGAGGACCGAGGATCGAGGAGCAAGGAGCGATAATGGAGGAGCGATAACCGAGGAACCACCAGACCATCCTCCGCCCTGAGGCTGCTTTGCTGCCTCAGGGCCTGGACAGATTGCCATCATCGACGGAAAAATGTATTCTCAAGTTTATCAAGACATTTTGCTGGAGAACTTAAGGCCATCTTGTCCACCAATTGAAGCTCAACAGAAGATGGGTGATGCAACAGGACAACGACCCAAAGCACAGAAGTAAATCAACAACAGAATGGCTTCAACAGAAGAAAATACGCCTTCTGTAGTGGCCCAGTCAGAGTCCTGACCTCAACCCAATTGAGATGCTGTGGCATGACCTCAAGAGAGCGATTCACACCAGACATCCCAAGAATATTGCTGAACTGAAACAGTTTTGTAAAGAGGAATGGTCCAAAATTCGTTCTGACCGTTGTGCAGGTCTGATATGCAACTATAGGAAACGTTTGGTTGAGGTTATTGCTGCCAAAGAAGGGTCAACCAGTTATTAAATCCAAGGGTTCACATACTTTTTCCACCCTGCACTGTGAATGTTTACATGGTGTGTTCAATAAAAACATAAAAACATATAATTGTTTGTGTGGTTTTAGCTTAAGCAGACTGTGTTTGTCTATTGTTATGACTTAGATGAAGATCAGAACACATTTTATGACCAATTTATGCAGAAATCCAGGTAGTTCCAAAGGGTTCTTGCAACTGTATGTGATATATCTGAACAACAAAGTGGTCAAATATCATTTTATTCATTTATTAGAAGCATTTTCATGATCGCTTTTTTCGTTTTACATTTTCATTTATTGTCATTTCCATTCAGTCAGTCATTAAGTGCTATTAAAATGTTGATGTGCTACATATCCACACAAACAAACAAAGTGTGCAATCCAATGAATGTTAATCTAACTGGGTTTTGATAGATAATATATCTCTTTTTCTTCTTTCAATTATTTTATTTATATTGTGCACTCTAATCAATATTAATCAAACTATTGTTCGTTTATACATTTTAAGAATGGCGTTTATCTTTTTTGAGAATGAGTTCTTATTTTATTTTATTTATTGGGGTCTACAACAGATGATAAAAATGTTTGTGTCATTAAATGTTTGGCAGGGGTGTTTGTGAAAACAACGGGGACAGAGCTGCTGTCAGACGAACAGCTGTGCGGCGTCATCACAAACGGACATCGCTTCACGTGACGCTCCGGAGGAAAGGACGTCCCATTGCTCTTAAAACTCATTTCCCTCCTTCTCGTGGTTTCCTTGCGTCCCTCCATGCTTCCAGGGGCGGACTGACCATCTGTAGAATCTGGAGAACCACAGAACGGCCGGTCGTCAAGGGCCGTTGACGGCCGGCCGGCCCTTTTAAAAAAAAATGGTTTAACGTCATCATTTAAGTTGCGCTGACGGCCAACAGAGGGCGACAGCGGCCACTAATGCAGTTGTGTGGTTCTTATCTGTCAAATAATCACACACGAAGAAGAAAAAAGACCGGCCACACAAAGAGAAGCCGCGGTCTGACCGCAGCAGCCGCGGCAGACAGGGAGAATGAAAAAACATGGATAAAAATCAAAGAAAACGAAAAGAAAAAGGTGGGGCTGAGAAGGCAAGAGAAGAAAAGGTGAAGTCACTTGCAGGTGAAGCATACATGTAACAAATTGACCGACCTTTTTGGCAGCAGCGCTTCTACAAGCACTATCAGCAGCAGCTTAGAACAAGTGCAAGATGATGAAGAGAATGATGAGGGCCCGAGTTCAGATATACAGCCGGCCTCCTGCGTTCATGATGAGGGAAAGAGTTGAGCTGGTGGAAGAACCGGCTCAACTGGCTAATACAAGTGCAGGGAAAGAGGTGGGGGAGAATTATCCCTTGAACTTAGTGGCGTTTTCTCCTGGAGGCCAAGGGAAGCCAGGCTTCCCCTGTTTTTTTGGATTGTAGTTATAATTTTAATAAATAAATAAAAACACTTCGTTTAGTTTCGGTAATTATTCTGCCGGCCCATCTCTCCCCCATTCTCATTGAGTATTTTACAAAGAGTGAAACAGCGCCCCTCTAGATGTTATGGTGAAACATTAGATTGCACTCTCTGTTGCGAGAGGAGGTTAGCCGAAATTGGCTTCCCTTGGTGAAAAAAAATCGAGGGATTGACCAGTCATTGACCTATTTGTTGTTTGTTTATATCACGCAGTCTGTTCTTCTTCTCTCGGTTATCACGCAGTCTGTCTTCCGGTTGTTTCCTCTTTTGAATGAAGAATACACACTACCGCCGTCTGCTGGTAAGGAGAGTTATTGCCACTCACGCATGCGCAGTTCACTGTACGTGCTTCTTGGCCGTCGGCTGAAGTCTTTGCAGTGTGTTCCAGTGCGACACATGGCCAAAACGCAAAGAGACGCGAGGCGACGCAACAGTCGGGGTCCGTCTGTGTCAGTTATTTGGTGTCAGCTTGGTGTGTCCGGGCCTTAAGGATGAAAAGCTTAAACATGTCCAATCTCTGCGGAGACAGGTTTTCATGTTTCTGAATTGCCCCACTCAGACACTAGATGTGTCCTTCCTGGTGAGACACGAAGAGGGTTTTTGTATGGTTTATGCGAGCTCAGGGAATGTAAAGTTTTTTGAGTGCGGGGAGTCGGGTGAGTGCGGGGAGTCGAGTCTGCCGGGTGCATGAGCAGCCGAGCCCGGGGCCGCCGGGGCAGCTGAGTCCGCGGGGGCTGCTGCTGCACCCGCCGGTGCCGTGGTTATGGGGGCTGCGGATGAAACAGGGACTGTAGAGAGTGTGGTGAGTGTGAGAGGAAAAATGTGGAAACAGGTAAACGGGTGGAGGAGGATGTAGCATGACAGGTGAGGACAGAGGCTGCGGGAAAGGTGGAGGCTGTTGGCACACAGCAGGAGCTGCCGTCTGGCTCTGGGCGACAAAAAGAGCTTAAACAGGCTGCAGACAGTAATGAGGTGACAGAGATGGACACGGACGGTGAGGGGGATTCTGACTGTGTTTCAGTTGCAGATAGTCTCTCTCAGAACACAGAGATGAGTCTTTTGGCAAGTCAGTGGAAGTGAGAGACTTTTTCCCTGACACAAACAAGTTTCTTCATACAGTGAGCACTCTTCAGACCTGCTGGACGAAAATAAACGTTATCGTCTCAGGAAGCATTTAACTACTATGAAAAAAGGTTCGAAAGAAAGCAAAAGAGTGAAGAAACTGAAAAGGTCTAAATGATTTCAACATGATCATGCAACACCGGGTGACTCCTCTCTGCTGTGTGTACCTGTCTGTTCTTTTTCTCTATCTCCTTCCTCAATGCAGGCTTTAAGGGTTGCTTCTTTAAACATTAACAGGGCTAGAAGTGCACAGAAAAGAGCTTTAGTGTTAGAGTGTTAGACCTAGAGGTTTCCAATGTAAATGTAACTATTTTCAATTGGTTAGTATTACATTTTTTGCTACAGTGTGGTGACACTAATTTTAATGAAGACACATTTGTGTATCTTGAAATTCATTTATTTGACAGAGCTGGAAACTGATTGACTTACATACTTGTTTGTGTTTACCTACACAGTCATCACAGATGAGCCAAACAGAGTAGAGGATGAAGAAAGGAGAACAGGAGAAAGGGACACACAAGAAGGAGATACACCAGACAAGAACGACAATGGAGACACGAATGAACAGGAACACCAGAACAGACAAGAGTCAATGGGTAACATGACTGATTTAGGGACTGCAGATACAGGGCCAAGGCAAGTGAGACATCACTGCTTTCCATCCAGCATGTTTGGCCAGCAAAAGAGATAATTTCAACCGCAAACAGCAAGTGATGAGGGATTATTATTTCCTCCTTCCATCCCTTTTTTCTGTTTAATCTGATTACTAACAACTTCTAATAATTTGACATAGTTTATGATTTAATTGGAAAATGAAGTGTTTTTAAATAATAAACCCGTTTCTGATTCTGATTCTTTGATATTTTTTTACATATGGGTGTTGAGAGATGTATCCATATCTCTTAATGTTGCTCTCAAAGTGCACAAGATTGATGCTTTTAACTTCAATATTTAAACAAAATCTTCCTGGGGGACCCCAGAGGAGGTGATTTCCCCCAAAATAGCACTTTATCTCTGCTTATGTAACTCCGGTGTAGTGTCCCCTCGGCAACAGATAACTCAGAGTTGGTGATTACTTTCCTGCATTTCAATGGACAGCATATAAAAAGGACACGTGAGCTGCATTGCTGAAGAGATCCTCTCATGCTATCTCTTTTACAAAATAAGTGTCCAGTCAACAACAAAACATCAGTGATCGTATAGTGGTAGTATATTTTTCACAAGCAATGTGAAACATTGACGTATACAAACTGGTGTACAAAACTCTCATACCTGCGTTAATCTCCTGGAGTGTCTCTACTCTTTCTTCTCCACATCTCTTGTCCACCATCAGAGATTGCAAACATTTCAGAAACAGCTAGAGGTAGGGGACAAACAACTTGTTCGCTGGGCATGTCAAAAACCTCCCTGCTTTGATCAAGACTTTAGGGAGCCTTTCAGCCCCTCTGGCAAAGGGACTGGAAAGCAAGCATTGAAAATTCAGTACCATCTACATGCTTGTCATGTTCCAGACACTGCTCTCAACCACTCAGGGCCTGCACAAATACCTGCAGAAAGAAACAATTGACTTGGTGCAGGCAGTGAATTACAAAACAGAAGTTGAGAACACACTGAAAAGTTACCGAAGTAACAAGAAAGCACATGAGGTCTATGACAAGACCAAGGCCCTGTGCAATGATCTTGATATTCCCGAAACTGTGACACAGAGGAAGAAGCGTAGAAACATGGAAGACTTTGTAATCGAGGCATCATGTGGAGCAATGTGAAACATTCAACCTAAATAAACTGGTGTACAAAACTAACATACCTGCATTTTAATGGACAGCATAAAAGGACACGTGAGCTGGGTTCTGTTGCTCGGATTCGCTATTGATGATCACGTTGATAAATCATATAAAACAAATAGCCAATCACACAAAAAACATGTTGCTGTGACTATGAGCATTAAACAATTAACATTAAACTAAACAAATACAACAGTACGTTATTGTCCTTATAAAATAAAAACATACATTTTGTCCACCGAGATAATACAGGCACCTTACCCTCAGGAGTTCCTCACGTGCTATGAGAATCTCCCACAATCCATTGCCGTAACAAAGCTAATGCAGGCACACGTTTGTGACACCAGATGGCGCAATTGTGCATGTGCGTGTGGTAGGGGTGTAACGGTTCACAAACAATTCGGTTTTTAGGTCACGGTTCGGTTCGGTACGTTTTCGGTACAGCAGAAAAAATGATCACAAAACATAAAATATTTTTTTAATTTTTTTTATTATTATTAAACTGTGAATAATGTATTAACTCAAATAAATACAAAATATAATAAAATAAACATTAAAGTTCAGCATTTCGATGAACTAAAATAATCTGTATTTGTACTGTACTAGTACCTAAGCAGCCAGTTTGACATTATGACTTGCTTGTCATTGTTTTTTCATGTTTTTTTAAAGAAAAATTTACTTGTCCACATTGCTTGCCGAAAGGGCAGATCTGCTGGCACTAACAATGTCTCCTGCTGTGGAGAACACCCTCTCGCTAGGGACAGAGGTAGCAGATACAGCCAGGTAGCGCTTTGCTAACATGGCAACATAAGGATATTTGGCGTTTGTAATAGCTTTGGCTCGGTCTGAACTTTTTGCGAGTGGTGGAGGCTTAAATGCTAGTGGGAGTTGGGTTTGCACTTCAGTCTTTTTTCTTTTGGTACCGGTGATATTCACGTTCGGGTGATGCCTTTTCAAATGAGTGTGCAAGTTTGATGTATTGCCAGCCGCGTAACCAATTTTAGCTGAACAATGCCGACAAACAGCTTTGGTTCGGTCCACCTGTCTTTGTCCGTCATCCTTGTAGGTAACTGCGAAACCAAAATGTTCCCAAACCGGAGACTTCGAAGGGCCCGTACCGAATAATTTCGGTACGGGTACTGAATAATTTCGGTACGTGTACCGTTACACCCCTAGCGTGTGGGGTGTCTTGCAGTAGAATATTTGACTGTAGCGCCGCCACTGTGGGCTAAGCCCTGAATGTTTCCAGGTCCTGGCGACGCCCCTGGGTGGGAGGTAGGAAAGGCTCAGATTAGAGTGTTCTGCCAACAGTATACAGCCTACTCCACTGCAAACATTAGAAGAGCTATAGAGCAGTTAGAGAGGGAGATCAGAGAGTTAGAGAGTGTGTCTGCTCGAAATATAGAACAGTCCCTCCTAAAACAACAACAGCTTAACTGCTTTTTTCAGGAGAAAGCCAAGGGAGCTCTGATCAGAGCCCGTTTTGCTTCCATGAGAGATATTGATGCACCAACCACCTTTTTCTTCAACCTGGAGAGGTCTGTGGGCCAAAGGAAGCAGATGGTATGTCTGCGTCTTCCCGATGGACAGGTAACCTCTGAACCTGCTGAGATGAGGAGGCGTGCCATGTCCTTCTACACAGACCTGTTCAAAGCTGAAGGTTGTGACGTGGAAGCTGCTGATGAACTTCCTCAGGGTCTTCCACAGTTGAGTCCAACCGAAAGTGACACCCTGGGCTCTGACATTACTCTGGAGGAACTGACCTCTGCGGTGACACAGATGGCCTCCGGCAAGGCTCCGGGCATAGACGGTTTACCTCCAGACTTTTTTAAACATTTCTGGAGTATTCTAGGACATGACTTGTTGGACTTGTTAATGGAGTCCTTTGGAAAAGGGACTCTGCCGGCTTCCTGTAGGCGTGCAGCAGTGACGTGCGGTGAGGTTCATGGCTGGTGAGGCACTGACTCTTTCAGAGTCAGATTTACAAATATTATATTTTGACCTTAATCGAAATATTCGGCTATTTTCAAAAGCTTTTTTAATCTGATGCTTCAATTCATTTTAAACAGACCGTTCAACAAAAGGATACCCAACATCTAAATATTGGATTGTTCTTTCTTAGTAAGATCCCATTTTCATTACAATTGTGGTCTTACCTTTATTTCACTGTTGCCAAAAAAAGGATATTTAACCTTGCTGAAGAATTGGAGACCTGTTGCTCTCTTATACAGAGTATAAGATGCTGTAAAAGGTTTAGCTAACAGACTGAATTGTTTTATTGACTTTCTTATTGGTATTGATCAGACATATTGCATCACTTGCAGATCAATTGTGGACAATTTGTTTTTGATGAGAGACACTTTTGACGTTTGCAAACTGCATAACATAAATGTTGGCATTATTTCTGTTGACCAGGAGAAGGCGTTTGATCGTGTGGATCACACTTTTCTGGCTGCCACTTTGCAGGCTTTTGGTGTTGGGGAGCATTTTTTGTCCTGGGTGAAGTGTTTGTACAGAAGCTGGGGAGGGCTGAGCAGACCTGTACAAGTCAAAAGGGGGATCAGGCCTATTATACAGTATTACTGTTTAGCCCCTTTTGTGCAGACTGATGGCGCATTTCCATTGCAGGGCCTCGCTCGGCTTAGTATAGTATGGTTAGGCCTTGTTAGGACTCGCTCACTTTATGCTGCGTTTCCATTACAGTTTAGTAGCTGGGGCAGTAACTATAGTAACGCAGTGTAGGCGGAGCCGTGACGTCATCTTCAATGCGAGCCACAGAAAAACAACATCAGCCGTTAGCTGTTAGCCCTGAAGCTCACAGCTCCTCATATCTATTCAGAAACTAGACAAAAGTTAAACAAGTACAAACCACAGACTGTCTGTGTCATGGCGAAGTATGAAGGTAGATATGGTGCAAAATGCGAGAGCGTGTAAAACCTGATGTGAGCACTTGCAGAAAAAAAATCTGAGCTTGTGTGCATACATTTACACTTGTATAAAATATCCACGTAACTGTGAACCAAATGTACACTTGTAAATATCCACGTAACTGTGAACCAAATTTGAAGTTGTCCAAGTTTTGTAGCTTGAAGAAAAAAAATGAACTTAGTGATGAAATATTCACTTGCAGAAAAATACATATTTTTTAAATATATTTTCCATTACAACTGCAACTTGCTTATTACAACCTTTCAAATCAGTCATTACAACTTGACGAATCTGCTCTGTGGCAGTATAAATCGACAAACCTGCGGTATTGACTTTTGCTACACTTCTTGCGATAAATGTGTCGCAAAAGTAATTTTCACCTGTAGATGTGGGGGGAGGGAGGGGGGTTGGAGCGAAGGGGCGGAGCTATCAGAACAACGAGGCTTGACTTCGGGGCTAACAGTTCGTGTCGCTACCAGTCCGCTGACATGGCGCGTCAATCAACGGTAAGTTTTGCCCATTACTTGCCCATTATTACTTTGAATATTATTATTGTGATTGAGGATTAAATCCGCTTTGAAGACCACCGTTTTATATCGTGCAGTTTAGCGGCAAAATAACGTCAGTTAGCCAGCTAATACTAGCTTTGTTGAGTTTATGCTAGCTAAACAAGTAGTGGTTGTAGTCTATAGGGTTGCCAGAAACTGACCATGATCAAAATCGATTATTCGGCAGCCATGGCGAATAATAATCGATTATTCGACCGACCGACCCCACCCGCCCCCACCCCCCCTCTGAGGGAGAGGGGGGGTGGGGGCGGGGTCGGTGTGTAGCCTGCAGCAGCAGTCTGCTCTGCGCAGGCTTCCTCCGAGTTTACAGTAAAACAAACTGGTGGTGTGACCAATGGCCATTTACAATTATTAATACTATTACTATTATTAGCATTAGTCTATATTTTGGTTGAAATTAAGCCAGAAAAAAAAAAAAAAAACATACATAATAATAAAAATATATATAAATAAAATCGATTTTTAAAAATAATATTCGATTATGGAGACTGTAACGAATATTCGAATAATCGAATAATCACTGGCATCCCTAGTAGTCTACAGCAGTAATTAATATATTATAGCCTAATGCTTTGGCACTAACAGTTGATAACCGTTTATGAAAATAAAACCAATTGAACTGTACTGAAATAATGACACGTTTTATAATTGTCTTGGGCTCCTGCTGTGTTTTTAAAGCCTTTGTAAATTATCCATGCTATTTTCTATTTAGCTAACGTCGAAGTAGTGTATGTGAAATCAACCTCACAATAAGATGTGTGTATATTACAATTATTAATGTCACATTTCAAGATGATTTCTTAGATATTACAATATGGTTGGTTGAGCTGGAGTTCATTATTGAGCTTACTCGTTTACGTCAGTCATATCTGAAGAACAAACCCAAACCTTGTTGTTTTTATTAATTGTATTACCAAATTTATATCAAATAAACAGTAAGCATTGGTAACACAACTTCCAAAGTTACAGTAAAATAAAAAGGACCCTGACTCGGACAATACACAATCCAACATGTTCAACAGAAGAGAATCAGTTATATTGTTTGTACACATGGTATTTTACATATATATCTGTTTGTTTAAGGTGTCCAGGTGATGCAGGCAGGCTGGACCAGAGAGTGAAAGACATAACTGGACTCCTCACAGCAGTGAACTTCAGCACAGGTACAAATACTATTTTTTCATACTGTACAAAGAATCAAGAAAGATATTGGTTTACATAAATGAAGTATTGTCTTTAATACACTGATATACATTCCATTAAACAATACTAAATCACCTACACATCAGTGAAGTTGAGGGTTTTTTCCATGCAAAAAGTTACATTTAGATGTTAACAAGCAATATGATTTTGTCAGCTTTCTAATTTAATGTATTGAAGGCAAAGATATTTAACACATAGTGAGAACGGCTACTATTTATCTCTCAATATTGTCTGTAAAAACGTGGTAAAAGTTATTCTTTCAGTGAGACAACAGAGCAAGCTTCTACAGTTGCACTACGTTTTGTAACAGTTAAATATTATGTTGATAATAAAATATATTTCAATGTTGATGAATTTCATACTGTTCATTCATAATCTGATTACAATTACAAAATAATTATATCTACTGCCCCTAAACACACAAACACACCGATTTCATAAATAACACACTTGTCATTTTTGTTAGGAAAGGACATGCCTGAAAGACATCTCCTCTTTCTCTGAGGGTCAAGAAGGACATCCAAGAGGAAAATTAAAAGCCAATTTTATGAGATTTTAAGACCAGTACAGGACATTCACTAAGAAACTACTTTTATTGTGAAAACAAAGATCTGCACACCGAATATTTTTGTAGTCTATCAGGACCATCCTTTGTTTGTGACGCTGCCTGCACCTCAGAGAAGGGGTGGTTATAGTCAGGCTTATAAAGTGTGGCGAAAAACATAGTCAGCTGATGGGATGCATCTATTTCCACATCTACACTCCATCAGCTGATTATTTCTATTTGCCTCACTTTATGAGCTTCACAACACTTGTGCCTTGTACCGCAGAGTTTGCAACGTCACAAATAAATGGGGCCAATCTTCAGTCAGATGTGAATGTGTAATCTATTTTCAGTAAGAATAATGGACGACAGGAGTGCAAATACAAATACAATTTATTGAAATGTGAACCAAAAGTTAATCAAAAATGTTTTAAATAAAAAGCACATTATGGACAGAAGGTGTAAAGCCTATTAAATGTATAAGTAAACACATTTAGTCAAATAACGTGACAGACTAGGCCTGTGCAGGTGGTATCAGCTATGCCCAGCATGGGCTCCTCCATCAGGCTTGGTCCTCCATGCTGAGGAAAGACCCACAGTCTTCTCCAAACCAACAGACAGGACGTCCATCACACAGAGGTTTCTCCCTGAAGTCTCTGCAGCTCTACTGATACCACGCTGTCTCAATCCGTCCACACTGAATATGAGGGGAAAAAATAATAAGCAAATAATAAATGCTTTAGACAGTAAGAAATATAAAGTTGACATTTGAGTTGCTCAGTTCTTTTTAGATTGTCAATACTATTACTGTATAACTAATATATCAGGTTAAGAGGCACCTTCAAATAAAGATTGGTCTTTAAATATATTTTGTCTCTTGAATTGTTTGTCTAAAGTCAAGGATCTAGAACTGGTACTTAGTTGTAATGATACAGTCTGGTTATTATGCTGTTTGGAGGAGGCCTCACAGGTAAGAGTACTAACTAGCTACCATCACATGTACCTTAGCTTGACTTAAATGTATTAAACGTATAATTAAGTGATGGCAAAATATAAATAACTAATGTCATGCAAACATATTAATATTTGCTTGATTCCAGAGTTGAATTTAGCACAATTGCATACAAACGTCAAGGGATTTTAAGATTCTGAAGTATTCGTTCTAAATAGAAAATAGCATGGATAATTTACAAAGGCTTTAAAAACACAGCAGGAACCCAAGACAATTATAAAACGTGTCATTATTTCAGTACAGTTCAATTGGTTTTATTTTCATAAACGGTTATCAACCATTAGTGCCAAAGCAGTAGGCTATAATCTATTAATTACTGCTGTAGACTACAACCACTACTTGTTTAGCTAGCATAAACTCAACAAAAGCTAGCGTTAGCTGGCTAACTGTCGTTATTTTGCCGCTAAACTGCACGATATAAAACAGTGGTCTTCAAAGCAGATTTAATCCTCAATCACAATAATAATATTCAAAGTAATACTGGGCAAGTAATGGGCAAAACTTACCGTTGATTGACGCGCCATGTCAGTGGACTGGTAGGGACACGAACCGTTAGCCCTGCAGTCATCCGGTACGACCTGGCTGACTATGGCTGTTACTGTGTGACTGACCCAAGCCTCGTCATTCTGATTGCTCCGCCCCTTCGCGCCAACCCCCCTGCCTCCCCCCATATCTACAGGTGAAAATTAATTTTGCGACACATTTATCACAAGAAGTGTAGAAAAGTCAAGACCGCAGATTCGTCGATTTATACTGCCACAGAGGAGATTCGTCAAGTTGTAATGACTGATTTGAGAGGTTGTAATAACCAAGTTGCAGTTGTAATGGAAAATATATTTAAAAAATATGTATTTTTCTGCAAGTGAACATTTCATCACTAAGTTCATTTTTTTCCTACAAGCTACAAAACTTTTTTTTTTCTTCTGTGACTTCAAATTTGGTTCACAGTTACGTGGATATTTTTATACAAGTGTACATTTGGTTCACAGTTACGTGGATATTTTATACAAGTGTAAATGTATGCACACAAGCTCAGATTTTATAACCAGATGAGTGATTACAGCGCCCGGTATCATTTTACACACATTTGTATCATACAGATGCAGGACATACACACGCCTCTTAACTGACCGACTGGTCCGCATGCACTCTCCAGCCGAAACTCTAATAAGCATTCATTCACAAACTAAATCAGGAGACCTTTAACGTTTTACGTCCGGTTCGCTCCTTTGTTCCTCGCTGTACACAGCTCCAGTTTGGGCATTGGCCTGTCATCAGATTGCATTTGTTGTTGCTGCTGCAGCGGAAGTTTAGTACAATTATTTTTGATTAAATACTCCAAATCTCCACCCTCCATAATTGCACTTGCTTCAGTTGCTTGCTACTTTCTAACGGCGGTGAGAGAGGTGCAGTGACGCTATCTATCTTCTATCTATTAGATTTAGGATTCGAAAATGATAAAAGTTGGGTAGACATGTGGATATTATCCGACTGAACAAAACGTGCATTTACCTAACAGGTTCGTTTTCCACTGACCTTTTTTCGAGCTATTTTCCAAAATCCTATGGAGAAATGCCATTGCTTTTTTGTCGAGGGAAACCGAGCGCAGCTTACTTCCGCTTTTTGGGACGCGTCACTGCACAACTAAATTGATGTGATTTGATTGGATTGTGAGGCAAGGGAAGCCAGCCGCCTCTGGCTTCCCTTGGCATGGCCCTGACCAATCATAGATTGGCAGGGGCATGACATGAGCCTCATCTGATTGGTCAATCCCTCCATTTTTTTTCACCACGGGAAGCAAATTTCGTCTGGCCTCCTCTCGCAACAGAGAGTGCAATCTACTGTTTCACCATAACATCTAGAGGGGCGCTGGAGAGACGGGCCGGCAGCAACACACAACAAAGAATTTCCGAAACTAAACTAAGTGTTTTTATTTATTTCTTAAAATTATAACAACAATCCGAAAAAACAGGGGAAGCCTGGCTTCCCTTGGCCTCCAGGAGAAAACGCCACTGCTTGCCAGCGATTCTCTCTCTAGTTTAGCATACTCAACCCGACTCAGCCTGGTTGTTGGCCCGCTAAGAACCTCGATTTTATGGGGCCAGAAAAACTGTGAAATAGTACCCGCTAGCCGGTACTACGCCAAGTGGAAATGCAACCAAAAACGGGCCGGGAGCGGCACGGCATGCTTATATCCGCGCTGCAGTCGAAATGCGCCATTAGAAACCGGCTGAGGGGCCTGTGTCTGCCAGAGTCAGCTCAGGTCCCCCGGTGGTTGTATCAGCTTATGCGGATGATGTCAGTGTCTTTTTCCAGGATCAGCGAGATTTCCAGGAGCTACAGTGTCAGTAGCCTCTGAATTTCTATTCACCAGGGCGTGCAATGATTTTGCCTCCTTTTTCACTGACAAAATTCAGAAAATCAGACAAGCAGTCAGTGCCTCTGTATCAGGTACAGCAAATGTGTTGTCCCTATGTCCACCTAATATCAATTCAGACATCACGACACAATTCCATCAGATTAATGATAAAAACCTAGAGGACATTATTCAACTTCTGAAATCCTCCTCCTGCTGCCTTGATATTATTCCAACAGGATTTTTCAAAGATGTTTTTCCTTGCATGGCCTCAGATCTACTTCATATATTAAACAAATCTCTTCACTCAGGTATTTTTCCACAGGCTGCAGTCATTAAACCGCTCTTTATAAAAAATAATCTAGATGCTTCAGTAATGAACAATTACAGGCCCATATCAAACCTGCCATTTCTAGGTAAAATAATTGAAAAAGTTGTTTTTCAACAGTTGAGTAACTTCTTGCATTTAAATAACTGTTTCAATGTGTTCCAGTCAGGCTTTCGTCCAAACCACAGCACAGAGACTGCTCTTCAATGACATCCACTTAAACACAGACAGTGGCAGAACTTGACACTGTTGACCACAACATATTACTAGACCGACTGGAAAACTGGGTGGGACTTTCGGAAACAGTTCTACATTGGTTTGAATCCTACTTAAAGGACAGAAACAACTTTGTTTCTATAGGTAAATACACATCTGAGTTGACAAATATGACATGTGGGGTACCTCAAGGCTCCATCTTTGGGCCTCTTCTCTTTAACATCTACATGCTACCACTGGCTCAGATAATGAAGAACAACACAATAAGTTACCATAGCTATGCAGATGACACACACATTTACGTAACAATTTCACCAGGAGACTATGCTCCAATTCAAACACTGAGTAAGTGCATTGAACAAATCAATGACTGGATGTGTCAGAACTTTCTCCAATTAAACAAAGATAAAACTGAGGTAATGGTTTTTGGAGCCAAGGCAGAACGTATACAAGTTAGCGCTGAGCTTCAGTCTGCAATGTTCAAAACAACAGATAAAGCCAGAAATCTAGGTGTAGTCATGGACTCTGACCAGGGGCGTCAGCTGACCCAATACTATACAGGGGCACAACAGGGGCACAGAAAAAAAAATTTTTTTGCAGTTATTTCTTTGAAAAAAGCATGGGCACAGATAATTAATGCAAGCACGCGAGCAAACATTTTTTTGCAATTATTTATTATAATAAAGTGTCATAAATAAATAGTACAATCAGATTGTTATTTTCTGCATCATTAAATATCTAGCCTACCTGAACCAAACTGAATTGAATTGGCCTACTTGTGAACTTAACTGTATACAGTATCTCTAAATCACTAACTGATGAAGGCAAAAGAGGCACAATGAATCTTCATGAAATATCTGTCAGCAAACATGGACTTGAAAACTGAAAACTGAAAGAGAACCCCCCATCCTATGATGGTGTGATGGTGACTATCCTATGAGGTGTGTACATGGTCAGAGAGATGGGAGAGGTCTCTGTTCATTTTTTTAAAAGTAAACTGTAACGTCTCGGTTTCAGTTTTGCAAAGCTATCAATCAATTGACAGTGGCTTAACTTGGAGAGTGCTCCTCTCTCAACAGACATGATGGCAAGATGGTGGAGTCTGTCTTGCCCCATTGTGCTTCTTAACCACGTGTGGAGGCGTCTCAGCACGCTGAATGTACGTTCAAAAGTGCAGCTGGACACTGGAATGGTCAGAGATATCTGAATGACCTGTGTCAATGTTGGGAACATGACATGATCCAGCAAACTGAAAAGACATTGCATGTCAGTGATTGGAAGGCTTTCCTGCTTTCTGGCCAGATAGTTTTTAGCCACCAGCACTTCCTCTTGCTTTAGATCCACATTATAATGATCTGCCAGACCTCTGAGGTCCTCCTCACAGAGAAAGTTGCTAGATCCTGGATTACAGGCCTGAACACCTTTTAGAACTGTGCTGTTGAGAGATGAAAAACGCTGCTCCATCTCAGCAACCATCCTGTCAAGGCAAGGTAGATACACTGCGGTTCTCAACTTCTCGGCATTCCCTAGGTCACTCGCTGCCCCACAACTAGACTCGACTACATACTCCTCCATGCGTCTCTGCTTCTGCCTTTGTCTTGGTACAGCACATGACTCAGGGATTTGGTGTGTTTCGCACAAGGCCTTTGCGCGGTCATAAACCTCAGCTGCTTTGTCATCAGTGCGCATTTCTTGTAGAGTGGCGCACACAGCGCATTTGAACTCCTCAGCTTTTGCCAGGTCCACAGTTTCACTTTGTAGGTATTTGTGTAGACTTTCTGTCACAGACAAAAAAGTCTTGAACATCATCAATAGATAAACTGTGGAGAACCTTGCAAGGTTGGCATGCAGACCCACAGCCGTAGGGTTGCTGATATTGGACAGGCACGTGAGAACTGCTGGGAAATTCTCTATCATAGCGTTGATAGACCTCAGCTGGCAAGACCATCGGGTCTTGGACAGCTGTACAAGCTCAGAAGCTTGTAAGCCAAGCTGTTTCTGAGTCTCCTTAAACTTGTCATGGTTCACAAGGGAGCCAGAAAAGAATGTATAGACATTCTGCAGGAGGTCAAATAACTTCCTGGCCTCTGGTATGGCCAGACATGTGGAACAGAGCACTAAATTCAATTGATGTGCATAGCAGTGCACATAAATGGCCATGGGATGGTTCTCTCGGAACTTTGCTTGGACCCCTCCAACAGCCCCACTCATGACTGAGGCGCCATCATAAGCCTGTGCAACCACCTTCACATGGTCTATGCCATTCAACCTTAGCTGTTGTTCAATGGCAGTTGTAATGGACTCCGCGTCAAAACCCTTCAAATCTACCATAGCTAGTAAATGTTCTTGCACACTCCCCCCAGCAACATATCGGACACACACAGCTAGCTGCTCAGTGCTGCCATCTCTTGCTTCGTCAGCCATCACTGAAAACATTCCAGCCTCCTTAATGTCTTTACTGATAGCTTTTGTTATCTCCTGGGCACAGCACTGAATTACTTCATTTTGTGATGAAGGTGACAAGTATGTAGTGTGTGATGGTGCTGAATATGTCTGAAGGAAAGGGTCGAACTCTTTCAAGAGGTTCATGCATTCCAGAAAGTTCCCCTGGTTGTCGCTGGACATGCCCTCATCATGGCCACGGAATGGGATATTTTGTTTTCCCAAAAACTTGGTAACAGCCACAACCCGGCTGAGGTACTCCCGTCTCTCTTTTATTTCATGCTCACTGGCAGAATCCAAATGGTCGACAACACTGCCATGAGCCTCACTGGCTTTATAACTACACCAAGACTGCATGCTTGCCTTATGTGCTGGTGATTTCTCATGCTCTCTATAGACATCCAGAGCTTTTTTCCAATTTTGAAAGCCAGTGTTTACAAAGGTGTCATTCTTCAAATGTTTCCCAAATATTCTACAGGGAAAACAAAACGCTGCATCTTTAGCCTTGGAATATTCCAGCCATGTAAAGCTTTCAAACCAGTTGGCGTTAAATGATCGATTCTTTGCACCAAAGTTGTGCTGGGGATATTTTGACAACTTAACTTGGTTTGGGCCAGACTCCTTTCCCCCAAGATCACTTGTATGTCCCTCAAGATTGTGGACACTGCTTTTTTCTCTTGCCCCCAGTCTAATGTTCTCTGCCACTGTGGCAACTGTTTTCTCAGTCTCATCTCTGGGGTGTGATCTCTCCGGCCTGTCTGTCTCTTGTTGTCCTTCCTTCTCTCTCTGCCTTTCCCCTGCCTCAACCAGCTCAATCTCTTCTGCCCTCTGACTCTCCTGTCTGGTGCAACGTACAAAAAAATCATATGCTCAATAGTTACCTCAGATAACCATTAAAAGTTCAAATAACATTCATCACATCTATAAGTAGGGACATTTACAGTAGCTAACTACATTGTCAGCTGAGTCTCACTCTCACCTGTCAGTGTCATCTCTCAGTGTCATCCCTTCCTGTGTCCCTTCAATCTCCTCCTCTCCTCCTCTGCACTCTGCTGCACTGAGTCTTGAAACAACATGAACATATTACAGTCTAATGTCTGCATTTTCATTATCTACATTTTTACATATGCAGATGTAAGGTTACTTGTGTATAACCTGTTTGCAGTTATTCCTAATTAATATTAAATTAATAGCCATATCACCTCTGCTCGTGCTCATCAACATCCCTCTCTCCTTCACCTCCTCCGACACTCTGCTGCTCCTCTTTGTCTGGACAGATATGTAACTGTTAGGCTAGTGACCAGTGGTGAACTCAACTTGTGGGTTGTTACCTAAAAGTGGTTTGGGTTGCCTTGTTACCTAGCTTACCTCTCTCATTTCTCCTTGCTGCTTTATCCCTGCTCCGAGCGAATAACTTTCTGATGTCCATTTACAAGATACTAAATACTAAAATACAGAATACTATCAAATCAATCAAATCGTGAAGTGATAAATAATGGGAAACCAACGCCGGAGCTAAAAGGTATGTTTCAAAAGACGGTTAGGATAACTCCATCGACTACTCACGTTCAAAGCCACATTTCTTTGAAAATGTTTCACCTCAATAATAGATTTCGTGATTTAAGATACTTGGGTTTATATATTTCTAAATCTGACACTGAAACTGTCAGTGCCTCACCAGCCACGAACCTCAGCGCATGTCACTGCTATTCACATCTCCATCCATTTAGCCTAGTCTATTATGTTTTATAAATTATTAAAAAGTGCTATTTATACAAATCACATAACATTTAACAGTGTAGCCTATACGATTAGCTTCCAGGCAAACTCATTAAAATATATAGCCTACTCCTGTGTGACCTTCACTTCTAAAACTAAGATTATGTTCATCGTAAAATTACGTTGCTTACCAGATTGACCGCAAGCTTTATTTCATGGTATCCTGAACTACCAAGGCAAAACACGCATCAACACTACGGGTTATCAGAACGGACAAAAAACATTCGAATAAACAAATGAAAGCAGCGTGTGCTGAATAGGACTAGTCTTATGCTGTGCAAGAGAGGTTTACAGTAGCAAAATTGAGTTCGCATTGACGGCCACAATGCTTGTAAAAGACGCTCCGTGCAAAGGGGTTATAAAGTTACCAGACACACGGGCAGGCAAGTGCATAGAGTTACTAGTCCGATAGGAAAGTTACTAGACCCGGGCGTGCGGGCGTGTCGTCATTTCGAACCCTGAATAAATTAATAAATTAATAAAAAAATCAGTGACCCAGGCATACCGGGGCACCTCAGATCTACAGGGGGGCACGTGCCCCTGTGAAAAGGGTCTCGCGACGCCGATGACTCTGACCTGAGTTTCAACAGTCACATTAAAGCAGTTACTAAATCAGCTTACTATCACCTAAAGAACATATCTAGGATTAAAAGACTAATGTCACAGCAGGATTTGGAAAACCATGTTTTTATCTTCAGTAGACTCGACTACTGCAATGGTGTCTTCACAGTTCTCACTAAAAAATCTACTAGAAAGCTGCAGCTGATTCAGAACGCTGCTGCTCGAGTCCTCACTAACACTAAGAAAGTGGATCACATCACTCCTGTTCTGAAGTCTTTACACTGGCTTCCTGTGTGTCAAATAATTGATTTCAAAAATACTGCTGGTTTATAAAGCACTGAATGGTTTCGGCCCAAAATACATTTCTGACCTCTTGCTAAATTATGAACCATCCAGATCTCTCAGGTCTTCAGGGACTGGTCAGCTTTCTGTCCCCAGAGTCAGAACTAAACATGGTAAAGCAGCGTTCAGTTATTATGCTCCAAATATCTGGAACAAACTCCCAGAAACCTGCAGGTCCGCTGCAAATCTTACTACTTTTAAATCCAGGCTGAAGACTTTTCTTTTTGTCGCTGCTTTTAATTGAACTATTCATATCTTAGACTGCACTGTAACTTTTATCCATGTATTTTTTCTTTTAATGTTCATTTTATTAACTTTTCTTTTTAATGACTGATTTTAAATGCCATTTTCTTAATGTCTTTCATTTTTTGTAAAGCACTTTGAATTGCCTTGTGTTGAAAAGTGCTACATAAATAAACTTGCCTTGCCTTGCCTTTTCTTGCCTTGCCCTTGCCTTACAGGACAGTCTAGTGTTGTATAGGAAGGCTGCTTCAGCCAAAGTTAACTGGGAGACGAGTGAGGCAGTTTTGGTAGGTCAGTGGAGTGTAGGAAATAGCCCCAGTCTTCCTGGTAACCTCAGCTGGGGAAACAAGGGTTTAAAGGTCCTGGGAGTTTGGTTGGGGTCTGAGGACATGGTGGCACAGAACTGGGAGGGTTTGCTGGGAAAGGTGTAAGTGTCATGGTTTTGGATTGTTGTTTTCATTTTCCACCTTATTTTGAAATGTTTTCCTCCTTGTGTCTGGTCCTACTTCCTGTGTTTGCCTTCATGTCGTTAGTTTCCCTGGTGTGTCTGATTTTCTTATTGTGTTCACCTGTTGCCCTTGTGTTTCTGTGAGGATTTGCATTTCTCCCTCCTTCTTCTCCCCTTTGTTTTGTGTTTGTTATTGTCTGTCTGTCTGTGTGTCTGTCTTCCTCACTGGGCGTGGCTGTACCACTTCTGTTTCCCGCCAACTCACCTCCTCAGCTGTTGCTCATCATCCGGATTACACTACTCACCTTCATCTGCATATATACCCGGTTCCACCATCCAGTATTCACCAGTTCGTCGTTTCACCACGCTGGTAATACGACTTGGTAAATTCGCTTTAGCTAAACTATACTCTCTGTGTTCTTGTTATCCTTACCTTGTGCTCTCTCTGTCCAGTATCCGTCTGACCGGCTCTGGATCCCCGGCTCTCCTCGCCGGTGTTTTCCCCGTGCTTCCACGCACACCAGTTCCAACCGGTAAACTCTCGCCAGCTCAGAATCCTCGGCTCATCTCGCCAGCATACCTCCGTGCATCTCCGAACCTCCGCTGGTGATAAACCCTGGCCTAGGATTAAGTGGACATCTAATCCCTCTTTTTGTCTCCTGAAGGGTTTTTTGGGTTAATAAACCTTTTTTTACCACATAAACTCTGTCTTCTCTTCCTGGTGTTCAGCATTATGAGTTCAATCCTGTAAGCTGGTGGAGAGCGTAATAGTACGAACTGGTCAAAATGAACACCGCTGACACTGGATCGGATCCCGTCGCTCTTAAGCACGCCCTTTCTCATCAGGGAAATCTTCTTGGCCAACATGAGCAGATGATCCAAGCCTTAGTTGACAGCAATCAGTCCATGGCACTACACATCTCGAACCTTGCTGCTCAAATCTCTACTCTGACGTCTTCTGCTGCATTTCCTGCCCCCTCCAATACACCTCTGGATTCCACTCCATGCCAGGATTTTCCCATTGCAGACCCTGAGCCTTTCCATGGAGAGGTGGAGAAATGCAGAGGATTTCTGTTTCAATGCAGCAAGGTATTTTGCCAGCGCCCCTTGTCTTTTTCTTCTGAGGTGGCTAAGATTAACTATGTGTTGAGTTTGCTTCGTGGAAGAGCTTTAACGTGGGCCGAAGCATTGAGTTCATCTGTGGATTACGACACTCTTTCCTTTGGAGTTTTTTCTGATCATTTTCCCACTGTTTTTGATCACCCCAACCACTCTGGCCCAGCTGCTAGTCGTCTGCTAAATTTACAACAAGGGACTCGAACCGTTGCAGATTACTCTATCGAGTTTCGCACGCTGGCAGCAGAAGCCCGATGGGACGAGGCGGCTTTAAGGGCTGTGTTTGTTAGGGGATTGAAGGATCAACTGAAGGATGAGCTGGCAGCAAGAGATGAGCCTGCTGATCTCAAATCCTTAATCTCCTTGGTGTCTCGTCTCGACAGCCGGCTGCGGGTGCGCCATGCGGAGCGAGTGCAGCGTTGACCTTTTGCTTTGCCAAGTAAGCCAAACATCTCACCCCAGTTTGCCCCCTCCCAGTCCTGACCATTTGGTTATATCTCACCACCTCGCGTGCCCACCTTTGCTAAGGAGGAAGCAATGCAGTTGGGACGCGCCGGATTATCCCCTGAGGAGCGCCTTCGACGTTTGAGGTCTGGAGAGTGCCTGTATTGTGGTGAAGCTGGGCATATCCTTTCTGATTGTCCTGTCCGCCCAAACGCAGGGGCTCGTCGGTGAAATTGGGGGTCCTGACAAGTCCCCAATCTACACCTATTGTAGCCCCAACTTTGAGCCGTTTTCTGATTCCTGCCAGACTTTGTGCTAACTCTCAGACCTTGCCCCTCTCTGCTCTCATTGACTCTGGTGCTGAGGATAGTTTTGTGGACTTTGAACTAGCCAAGCAGATGGGTCTAAACTTGGAAACATTACTGGAACCTTTGACTGCTTATGCCTTAAATGGTAAGAGCATGTATAGGGTTACACAGCAGACACAACCCGTAACCCTGTTAATTTATGGAAATCACAGAGAAGAAATTCAACTGAAAGTTATTTCCGCCCCTGCAACCCCTTTGGTTCTTGGTTACCCATGGCTTCGCATCCACAATCCGCATATTGATTGGGCTGGAGGGAGAATCATAGAATGGAATCAGTCGTGCCACCTTAACTGTTTACAGTCTGCTGTGCCTCCCGTTCCTGTAAATGCTATGCCTGCTCCATGTGTCTCAGCTAATGTAGACTTGTCTGGTGTTCCTGAGGTTTACCACAACCTGAGTGGGGCCTTCGCCAAGGATAAAGCTCTCTCTCTCCCTCCTCATCGTCCCTACGATTGTCCCATCGATCTGCTACCTGGGGCTCTTTTACCTACCAGCAGACTTTATAATCTGTCTCGGCCAGAGAGAGAGGCCATGGAGAAATACATCTGTGACTCCCTTGCTTCTGGAATAATTCGTCCTTCTTCCTCCCCTCTGGGTGCTGGGTTTTTCTTCATGGACAAGAAGGATAAATCACTCCGACCCTGTATTGACTTTTGTGGGTTAAATAACACCACAGTTAAAAATAAGTACCCACTCCCCCTGATAAACTCAGCTTTTGAACCTCTCCAAGGTGCCACCATCTTCTCCAAACTCGACCTCAGAAATGCATACCACCTGGTTCGAATTTGCCAAGGTGATGAGTGGAAGACAGCCTTCAACACCCCCCTTGGTCACTTTGAATATCTCGTCATGCCCTTTGGACTCTCTAATGCCCCAGCTGTTTTCCAGGCCCTTGTAAATGATGCCCTACGAGATTTCCTCAACCGATTCGTTTTTGTTTACATCGACGACATTTTGATTTTTTCCAAGAGCCTGGAGGAACATCAGGACCATGTCGGTCAGGTTCTACAGAGGCTGCTTAAGAACAAGCTGTTCGTCAAGGCTGAGAAATGAACGGGTCAGTTTTTTTGGTTACATCATCAGGCAAGGCAAGTTGGAGGCAGATCCAGGAAAAATTCTAGCTGTCTCTGAGAGGCCAGTCCCCACAACTCGGAAGGAGCTGCAGAGGTTCCTGGGTTTTGCCAACTTCTATTGCCGGTTCATCAGGAACTATAGCAATGTAGCAGCTCCACTCTCCAGTCTCACTTCTGTCAAAGTCAAGTTTTCCTGGACAACAGATGCAAACAAAGCCTTTCTTCTTCTCAAGTCCCTGTTCACTTCTGCCCCCATTCTCATCCAGCCGGACTCAAGCAAGCAGTTTGTTGTTGAGGTAGATGCATCTGACATCGGGGTTGGCGCTGTTCTGTCCCAGACTGCAGGGCCAGACAATAAGCTTCACCCTTGTGCTTTTTTCTCTCGCCGTCTTTCACCTGCTGAGAGAAACTATGATGTGGGAAACAGAGAGCTTCTGGCGGTGAAGATGGTATTGGAGGAGTGGCGACACTTGCTCGAGGGCAGTGTTCAGCCTTTTTTTTGTTTGGACTAACCACAAGAACCTCGAATACATCCAGTCTGCCAAACGATTAAACTCCCGACAAGCCAGATGGGCCCTCTTTTTTGGTCGTTTCAATTTCTCCCTGACATATCGCCCTGGTTCAAAGAATGCCAAGCCTGATGCCCTGTCCAGATCGTTTCCTTCTGAGGGTCCTGTAACCTCTGTGGACTCTATTCTCCCCCAGAGTTGTGTGGTGGGTGCCCTCACCCACCACACCTTAGTAACTCGATCCGGCAGGCGCTTTTGGACCAACCTGACCCTGGTAGCGGTCCGCCTAATCGTCAGTTTGTCCCCAACTCAGTCCGTTCTCAAGTTCTTCAGTGGGTCCACAGCTCCCGTTTTGCCAATCACCCAGGTGCCAACCGCACACTCTCCCTTCTCCGGAGACATGTTTGGTGGCCAACTATGGACAAGGACACTAAGGAGTATGTTTCAGCCTGTATTACATGTGCTAGGAGCAAAGCCTCTCATCAGAGACCTGCAGGATTGCTTCAGCCCCTTCCATTCCCTAGTCGACCCTGGTCACACATAGCACTGGACTTTGTCACCAGCCTACCTCCCTCTCAGGGTAACACAACTATTCTAACAGTTGTTGACCGTTTTTTCCAAATGTGCCCATTTTGTTGCTCTGCCCAAGCTCCCCTCAGCCCTGGAGACCTCCCAACTTCTCACGCAGCATGTTTTCCGCCTTCATGGAATCCCAGCAGACATCGTCTCCGGCCGTGGTCCTCAATTCACCTCCCTGGTTTGGAAGACTTTTTGTCAATCTCTCGGTGCATCTGTCAGTCTAACTTCAGGTTATCATCCCCAGTCAAACGGCCAAACTGAAAGGGCAAATCTGGATTTGAAATCTGCTCTCCGTTGCGTTGCCAACCATAATCAGTCAACCTGGAGTTCCCATCTACCTTGGATTGAGTATTCCCACAATGCTCTCACCTCTTTAGCTACTGGTGTCTCTCCATTCGAAGCCTCCTTCGGGTACCAGCCACCCCTGTTTCCTGAAGAGGAGAATGAGTTGACTGTTCCATCCGTCGAACAACACATTATTCGTTGCCGTAAGGTTTGGAGGGACACTCGATCAGCCCTTCTTCGGACTTCCTCCAGAAATCAGAGGTCTGCCAACCGCCACAGACATGTCGCTCCCCCTTATGCGCCTGGACAGTCTTTCTGGATGTCTTTGAAGGACGTCCCCCTCCTTACAGAGTCAAAGAAGTTGTCCCCTCGGTTCATTGGTCCCTTTCCCATTGAACGCATTATCAACCCCTCTGCTGCCCGCCTGAAGCTCCCCAGGACCATGAAAATTCATCCCACGTTTCATGTGTCCCAGATCAAGCCAGTCCTTGACCTGTGCCCTCCAACCATTCCCCCTCCTCCCCCCCGAGTCATCGATGATCATCCTGCCTGGAGTGGTAAAACATTTGACAGGGATCTCCACGGAAAACTGGCTGAGGTCACGGGCATTCGATCAACCCGAGTTCTGGAGAACTTGGTGGATAAGTTGTGGCAGTCGCTGTCACCATCACACCGGACTTTTGCTCTAAATGCAGATCTGGCTGACCAGTGGAGAAAGGGACAGTATGTATGTCTTTCCTGCCTTGAATGTGGGTCCTGCGGTGGGGGAATGGAGAGAGGAGGATGGTCTCCTGCTATCACTGGGGACTCTAACACCTAGAAAGTTCAGCTCCTGCAATGGAAAGCAAGTATATCTTAGCTGCGTGAAGGTGCTCAACCTCAGTTCTCTCGCAGGCGTCAGAGAGTCGAGGTGGACAGATGAGTGGGTTTGGGCTGGCGGATCCTGTATAAAGCTCCGCTTGAGAAACGGATGGCTGATATCCAATGGAGAATCATACATGGAGCAATAGCCACTAATAAATACAGAGCTCATTTTGACCCAGGCAAAAGGGGGGGGCTGTCCGTTCTGTTTTATTGCAGAAACATTGGAACATTTAGTGGGGGCCTGTCCCCGATTGGCTGGTCTAAAAAAAATGTTACATGAGTGGGTGGCAGGGTTGGGGGAGGTTTTCTCCATACCAATTTTTGTCCTTGGCCCCAAAAACACCCTGAAAAAAAGGGAAACTCTAGTAGGCCTACTGATACATTTCTTGTTTGCTAATGCAAAATTAGCAATCTGGAAAAGTCGGAAAAACCAACTTGCTGGAGTGGGATGGACGGATGCAGTGCTCTGTCTGAGGGGGCTGGTGGCAGCGCGTCTGAGGGTGGGGCATGCATACTACACGCTGATCAATCATCTGCAGGGGTTTCTGGATGTGTGGGCTGTTTGGCAGGTTCTGTGCTCACTGGGGGAGAATGACTATTATTGACATTTTAAAAAATAGGTGTAGTCTTTGTTTTTAAAGTGTGTAAAAGAGGATGTTTTTAAATGGGTGATGTTTCAAATGATATTTATTTTGGTAGTGGTGAAATCTGGTTATTTATTTATTTGAAATTGTAATATATTAGGGTTTTTACAAACTCTTTTGCAGGGTGTGTGTATCTTCTTCTTCTTCTTCTTCAATATATATATATATATATATATATATATATATATATATATATATATATATATATATATATATAACTAGTCCAGCTATTATATATATTTTAATTACACATGTATGTTTTATTCAATGTGAATGTCAAACAAAGGACAGGAAACAAAAGCATTTAATTTCATACTGGGATATTTGACTGGTCTCAATTGAAATGTTTGTCCTCTCAGATCTTTGGTCCAGTGCAGTGCATCTTCAGCTTTAAGAGCCAGCAGGAGGCCATAGAGCGGGCCAACAGCTCCCGGTATGGCCTGGTGTCCGCAGTGTTCACAGCCAGCATAGACAGAGCTCTGTCTGTGTCTTCAGCCCTGGAGACTGGCACTGTCTGGTGAGTCCACATTTCATTTGCCTATTTGTCAATAAAACAACATTTACATTTTATTCCAACAGCATCATGGGGAAAATTCAGGCATGATCTGGTGAAGTAATGTAATGCATGATCATTATACAAAATTCGAAACATTTTTCAATTAGTCGTTCTTGCAATTTTCTCTACTATCCATATTCACATATCAAACAATATGCACAAAAAGGAACACACAATCAGAGATTAAGAAACAATATGGCTGACTGACTCCACTTGAAAAAACTGAGGTAGACAAAGTTACCCTCAGCGAGCCCCAAGTGGTCTATAATATCACGGCTGAGGGAAGAACTCAGCAAATTGGACTCAATAGCGTGTGATCACCATGAGAATAAAATCAAATGCTGCATTTTCCTCCACAGCCATAACTGCACCATGTATCAAACATCAGTCATGGCTAACTTTAAGCAAAAATTGACATTACACACTGCCTGATATGTATTGATCAGCCTCAATCATACAAAAGCAAACACGCAATGAAACTGAGACTTTTGTCACACAAAAACATACTCAGCTTTGTTAAAATTAAATGCATATTGATTTTGTTTCTCAGTTATTCTAACAAATGACATGTAATGTAATGTTAATTGTTTCTCTAACTTTAACGTTTTAACAGAAAATGATCTAAAATCTTTATTTTGTATTATATGTTTTACATTTTTCAACTGGCCTTCATTTTACTGCTGGTAAAGAGTTTCTTTTATGTGATTACAATTTGGTTTTGGCCATTATTACGTTTTGTGTTCTCTATCTTTGTTCAGGATAAACTGCTATAACGCCCTTCATGTCCAGACTCCCTTTGGAGGGTACAAGATGTCAGGCAATGGACGAGAGCTGTAAGAACCATCACTCTCTTCATATTTCAGATTATTCATTTGTTCCTTGTGTGTTCCCTCACCATGTGTTGTTTCTCTCCTCTCAGGGGAGAGTATGCTCTGGCTGAGTACTCAGAGGTGAAATCAGTGACCATCAAATTGAGAGAAACTCTGTGAGAAGGACTACACTACACACCTCTGTCTTCACTCATCCTGCTGAGACTGAGTTTAGGAATAGATTAGTTGGTCCGAACACTATGTCAGATCCCAGAAGATTGATGTTTGTTCACCTTTTCTTGTAAATGCTGTAGGTGAAGAAATACTTTTACTCAACAGTAATTACAGTTTCCGTAATGTCAGTATAAAAAGACATTCTTTTTAAAAACAAATATTCATATTTAAAAAAAATTACTGAAACGATGATTGGATAAAAAAATGTTTTTGCTTTATTGTCCATTTTTAGAGCTTTCTGCCCTCATGAATAGAATACATAACCTACATGTTTAAAGTAAAGGTGATCTCTGGTCTTTGGTGTCACATGTGAATCCTCTTTCTCCGTTCGTCCACTGACTCCTCTGTTCGTCCACTGTCTCCTCCGTTCGTCCACGGACTCCTCCGTCGTCTACTGACTCCCAGTCGTCCACGGACTCCTCCGTCGTCTACTGACTCCCAGTCGTCCACTGACTCCTCCGAGTCGTCCACTGACTCCTCCAGATGTCGACTGGCTCCTCCAGATGTCGACTGGCTCCTCCAGATGTCCACTGGCTCCTCCAGATGTCCACTTGCTCCTGCTCTGTGAATTGGATTGACTGGTAGGAGCCAGTGGATGCTGGAAGAAGTTTTAGGCGTTAACAGACAGCTGAAGGTGTGGGTCCTCTGGTCCAGGGTCCTTGCTCATTCTGATGTAGTTTCCCTGTCATAATTAAAACCACAGAGACTACAACTCAGCTGAAACGTGAGCTTAGCCTGATCGATCCGATCTCCATTTAGAAGATCGGATCAGTCTTGTAAGGACACTTGCAAAGCATCAATTCATGGTTTTTCCTAACCGGTACCAGTATGTAGTTATTTCTGCATTATTTTGAAACGTGTATGACAGTTAAATTAGGGGGAAATATGTTCATGTTGTTGTTGGTGTTTTTGTATGTGTAGTAAGAGCCAGTGAGCAACGTACTTTCATAATAATAATAAAACATTTTTAACACGCGATAAAATTATTATAATAATAATTGTCGGTGTTAATTAGTAGAGCGTTAACTTGCCCAGCCCTAGTTTTAATACATCCTGCTTTGGTTATGATTATTGTATGACAAGCTTTTGTAGTTTAATACAGATTAACATAAAGCCTTAGTGTTCAATTTATTCTGTTGTCGGAAATGTGTTTGAATAGAATAAAAGAACGTGTGGCAAAATGGGATTCTTTGTGTCTGTTTTTAACAATTTTCAACTTTATTTCTGTTACACTGAAATACAAATTACTTTCCCCCTTGGTTTACTTTATTTTTGTCTTCACTTGAATGGGAATATTAATACGCTGTTTCGAAGTAAGACGGCTGTCGGGAATTATTTTGAAAAATAAGACCGGAAATGCCGCCGGTGTCCGGTCTGACTTGACACCGTGCGTGTGGGTTTGAAAGTTTGCATGCAGGGATCAGGAAGTGGGCACAGTATAGCCCCGGGTGAAGCCGTTTGGCGGACCAATGTTCTGTACAGTCTGGAGTCATTTCTGGATCCTTTCTGCAGTAATGTGCCGAGCAGCCATCAGGTGAGTTGGCTAACAAACTGCTGCGTCATCTTTCAACTATTAGCGGGTTTTCCTTCGTCAATCTGAGGAAGCATTATCTATTTAAACATCATTTTCTAATAATCTTCTTTTATTGTAAATACTCACGAAGTACTTTTCATATCGTTAGGCCTGTAATTGTTCTGGTCGGCTATTACAACAACAAATACACACTCAGACAAACACATACTCACTTTGATTTCAAACCTCAACACACACTCACTCAGACAAAGCTTGTGTGTGAGGATGAAACATAAAAAAAACGGTATGTTATAAACACGCAGTGAATAATTAATATATTTAAAACGTAGGTTATTTTGTCCTGACATTTCTAAATAGATGTCTTCTACTTATGTCTTGCTTTTGTTTCTCAGCATTTGGCTCATAAAGCAGGCTAAATAAGGTTTTTCCACCAGGTTCTGCTGCCTTAGTTAGTGTCTTTCTTATGTGGTGTAGATTCATTGAGAGTTGAAGATGCTAATGCTCTCAGACAGATTGATTGATTGATTGAAAAGTTTATTAACAGCTTGTATATTGGCTCAAAACATACAATTGTTAAGGGGATGCAGACCAGAGAAAGACTTTCGTCTTGTTTACATCAGGGTCCCCCATTTCCAATTCATCATATCATTTAAGACATATAAGACATATTTGACATACAGATGGCTTATTTACAATTTACATACAGGTGGTTTTTTACATACAGATGGCTTATTTACAATTTTCATTTTAGATTTCGTTCTAATACATCCTAACCGGACATTTAATACATACCAAGTCTACAGATATACAGTTAGTAACAGAGTCTAAAATGCGAGTATATACATAGATGGGGGGGGGGGGGGGGAAGCTGTCCATTGTACGACAGGTTGAGATTTCAGAGCGACTCTGGGTCTGTGACACTATTATTATTATTATTATTATTAAGGCCCGAGCACAATGTGCTAGGACCCAACGGCGTCCTAGCACGAAGTGCGAGGAACCTATTGTTATTGGTGGTATTATTATTAGGGCCTGAGCACGATGTGCTAGGACCCAACGGCGTCCTAGCACGAAGTGCGAGGAAACCTATTGTTATTGGTGGAATTATTATTATTATTATTATTATTTTTAGTCACCATTTTTCCTATTTTTAAGGCCTTTAGGATGCTGACAAAGTTGTATAATTTTGCACGGACGCCAGGACCGGTAACAATTGCAACATTCTGGAGTCAATGGGTTAAAATATTCCAACGTGCTCAATAGCGCTACCTATCAAAATCTCATTTCGGAATACATTTACAAAGTCGCACCGTAACTCCGAATGACCTGAAATCTTGCACACATATCCGGGTGGACCTGCTCTACAAATAATCCTCTTGGAACCCTAAGCTCCGCCTAAATTTTTTTCCTTCTAAATTTGCATAATGTTCAAAACAGTTAAATATTCACTTAAATTTCAATTTTCAGTTTTTCAACACCAAACTTCATATCCAGCATCGGTGGAGGGTCAGACACATTACCGTAGAAAATGTGCATGTTAGGACGATAAATATTGCCGCCGTCAATTAAAACGTACTCGCAAAAAGGCGGGGCTTAGAAAGAAATGCTCATAACTCATCAACAATTTATCCAAACAACACAGATTTTGGTAAATAGGTTCAGACTGTCTTGGGGAATAGGCACACCAAAGCATTTTCATTTTGGACTATAGGGGGCGCCAAAAACACCACCAATTTATAACTCAAGAGCAGATGGACAATTTTTTTTATTTTTTTTTAGACATACTCTCAGGGTGACTACGAACTCAGATTTAAAGTGTCGCAAAAGATTCTGAATGTGGGCGTGGCCTATTTTTTTTTTTTTAATTGCGATAGCATAAAATTAGCTTCGGACGCAAAACTTGGGACACACTTCAGAGCCCACGACCTTTTCGAGAATGTAAAAAAAAAACCTAATCTTTCAAAAAAGCTGCTCACTAGCGCCCCCTATTGTGTGGTAGTCACATATAGTTTCTTAGAACTTCACGATTTTTGGCACAGACATTCCTCATGGAATTGCGGATATATTTGTAAATAAATTCCATTAGCCCCGCCCCCCAAAAAGTTGGCCATTTTGAAATATGTGCGTTTTTCAGCCATTTTAAGCACATTCTTGCAAACTGCTCCTAGGGGAATGATCGGAAAAATTCCAGTCCAGGACAAGTTCAGCCCCTATCCAATATGATGCCAAATTGAGAAGAACATTTTTGATAGCTCAATCGTGGAGGTCGTAAGCTAACAGCGAATACACCATTTTTGTCGATTTACATGTCGCAAATGACTCCAAACTACTCCAAATTACTCAAATATAATTGTTCCGATATTCACGAAACGCTGTATACACATTACTATTATGATTGCACACATATTTCAAATTGCCTTCCATTAGCCCCGCCCCCCGGGAAGTCGGCCATTTTGAAAAATGTGCGTTTTTCATGCATTTTAAGCACATTCTTGCGAACTCCTCCTAGGGGAATGATCGGAAAAATTCCAATGCAGGACAATTGACCTTTCGCAAAGCCACGCCCCCCCTTGGTTACTGTTGCTAGTCCGACAAGCTGAGAGCCAGATGCGTTAAACAAAGCCATAATGGAGGGTCTCCGTAACGTCGGGGTCGCTTAACAGACTCATTTTGGAGCAATAACGCAGCAATATCCTCCAGGTCCCGACAAAAGGGGCTACAATACGCTATGGAGGGTTATATCCACAGTATAAACATTAGAAAAGAGGGAGGCACAACATCAATAGAGGCACTTGCATACAGGTCGCAGTGCAAGAGTGAAAAACCACATGAGCTGTATGTCAAATTCGACAGAATTATTATTATTATTTTGGAATAAAACAATACAATCACAAGAGGCATTAAATGTTGTAGTTTGTCTAAAGTTAACTACCGTTTCCTTGGTGGCTTTCTGCATCCACCTTGTTGTTCCTTTGTGGGGTTCGGGGTGCCCACTTGTGCAGCAGGATTAGGGAAGTCGGCAGTAGGCTTTCCATTAGCAAAATGCTACAAAGATTAAAGCAAAATATAAATGAATGATTGCCTGTTGGCTTTCTTGTTTGTACTTTGACCACAGGTAGACTAATAACGGAGCTCAGCTGTTCAGACATTATTATGCATCAAGGGATATACATGGTCAAAACGACCTATAAGCACACAGCTTACAGCTGTAGTCGTGTGACTTTAGCTAACGTTAGTTAGTGAAATTAGTTAATTAAATTAGTTAGTTAATTTTTGAATGTAATCTTTGCTAGCTAGCTAGCTACGTTAGCACGTATTTACCTTGGAGCAAACGTATTTGTGTTTGTTGATATTCGCCATATTCAGCTGGGCATGGGGCCTGCCGCATTTCTTTATCCACTTGCGGCATCTCTCCTCTCGGGTTTTGGGTTTAGGAAACGGGTAAAATATCACCCCCCCCCCCCCCCTCTAAGCTTATGGGATATCTGCTATCCGATTTGCAAAGACCATAAGCACAACGCTTCACCATTTTCGCAATGAATTTGAACGCTAAGCTTGTCGGACTTCCACAGGGAGCCGCGCACGTGATCGAATATGATTGGACAACGGGAATTTAGGGGCATGGCTTTGCGAAAGGTCAATTACAGCCCCTATCCAATATGATACTTAATTGCGGAGCACATTTTTGAAAAATCACTCGTGGAGGTCGTAAGCTAACAGCGAATACACAATTTTTGACGATTTACATGGCGCAAATTGCTCTAAACTGCTCGAATATAGTTTTTCCGATATTCACGAAACGCTGTATACACATTGCTATTATGATTGCACACATATTTCAAATTGCTTTTCATTAGCCCCGCCCCCCAGAAAGCTGGCCATTTTGAAAAATGGGCGTTTTTCATGCATTTTAAGCACATTTGTGCTAATTCGTCATAGGGAAATGATCTGAATAATTCCAAGCTAGGGCAACTTAAGCGCATATCCAATGTGATGCTATATTGCGAAGGAATAGTCGATCGCTTAAACATGGAGCTCGTAAACTAATGGAGAATGTACAATTTTTGACCATTTATGTCACAGACTACCTTAAGCTACTGAGACCTGCCTGTCTGCCTGCACCACACACACACACACACACACACACACACACACACACACACACACACACACACACACACACACACACACACACACACACACACACACACACACACACACACACACACACACACACACACACACACACACACACACACACAAAACCACACCTACACATTGTACAACAAACAGCTCCTAAAGCATAACTAAATATCAGGCTACAGCCCTTGTATATTTTATTATGTGAAGCACTATATGGTTTCATGAAAAATATCTACTGTTTATTTGTAGATATCTCCTAAAGCCAACAAATAAAGTGTGAAATGTAGGCCTGTTACATATATTATTGAGCGATATATATTATACACACTGTTCTGCTTTCTGCACTGACCTCAGCAGCTGTTCTCACTGTAAACATCGCCTCACAATGAAAGCATAACCTAACATCCAGGGGAGATGTGATTAGTGAGTAAACAAACAAACGGTAAAGGGCAGAAAGTCTGATGCACATTTGATCATCTTGAATGACTTATAATCACAACGGGAACAGTTTGCAGAGCTGTGCTTCGTTGACATCCAGCCATGCGTCACGCCTCTTTTAAACATCACTGTTGGCTGAAATCGTCTCCGGAGAATACTTCAGTGTACCCTCGGTTATAGCTCCTCCAGAGACACTCCTCTCTCCTCTAAATCAGTGTATCCTCGGTCACGGCTCCTCCAGACAGCCTCCTCGATAATCGATCCTCGACGAGCCTTCAGAGAAATTAGTTTTCCTTCCAGACCGCGCGCCGACATCCATTTCCGGGTTGCTGCAGGATGACCTGGGAGTCTGGGAGGCAAAATTAGAGAAATGACAAACGGCTCATTTCCGAGTACTCGCGCGCGTCTGCTTGACGCCAGGACGACCGGCCGCCCTCCCCGACAGGCGCAAGGACGCGTGGGCCCGCTCATCACTGCGCGCACAAGTGCGACCGCAGTTTTAATTATTATTATTATTATTATTATTATTATTATTAAGCGTCTTTGAACATTAGGAAAAGTACTATAAAAATCCAATGTATTATTAGTATTATTATTATCCACTGTGCTATTGCTGTGTTTGTAGTTACTAACACTGTTCAGTGGAAGCCCTCTGTTACATCGCATTACAATATTACATTTAGCTTTCTATTATTATTATTATTGGCACAAGGTGAACACAGGTGGTTTTTTGTTGCATCATTTAGGAGCCAGGCAGGGGCGGATCTAGAAAAATATTCATGGGGTGGCAGGAGATTTTGAGGGGTGGCATCCCCTGGCAGAAGTATATGCTGATTCAACACATTCTCACTCCTAACTCGGCCTATGTTGACGTTATGTCAGGATCCCTGTCGTCACTTTCCAACGCAAGGGGGGGCCCTTTAGCGTTGAGTGTCAACTATTAGGGAGTCCCATTGACTTGCTTAGAGCTCCCTGAACGTTGGTAATAGACGAGTTGGAATCGCGGCGAAATGCTCTCTGCAGATCCATTCTCACAGCGTTTATCAACCTTTTTATAACTCAATATCAAGCCACACTTATTGTGTTTACTTCTTTATTTTAATTGAATAATGTCGGACTTTTGTTGGCGTCAGTTATGGCGAGAATAGGGGCTCAGAAAACGGAAATCTGTATTGTTTCATAGTTTTTTCCTTCTAATTTTGTATTATTTTCTAAACCACACACTGTTATTTACTCAACAATAAGATACAATTATCCTTGTGTTTATTTATTTGTTTGATTGTATAATGTCGTACTTTTGGATTCCGTCAGGACCGAGGGTCGGAGCAGCTCATTTGAACACAGGAAGCTGTATTTTCAAAATAAGAGTTCATTTTAATATTGTGTTTGATAATATTATTTTTATTAACTAGACCACTGGGTCATGTTAAGACCGGGTCGGTTTGATGTTACAAATATAAAAAAAATATATGTGTGGATAACAAAATACATCCATCATAAACTAAACTGGAAACAGCAGTATATTTTATTGTGTTAACTGTAAACCTGAGTGCTTTAACCGCCTAGTGCAGGGGTCGGCAACAGGCTGACCGTGGTCCGGATCTGGACCCAGACGCCAACCTATACGGACCCGGACCTATAATCAATACATTAATAGGGGATTTCAATTTTGATGGGGCGATTCTATTTTAACCGCTGCCGACAGGGGGCGAAAGAAACGAGTGAGCAATACAGGGAGAGAAACACAGAAGAAAAGATGAGAGCGCGGCAGAGAGGAGAGGAAAGTGAGTGAAGAGAATAATTAGCGATACAGGGAGAGAAGCGGAGAGGAGAGTGAACAGGCGTGTTAGCGGCAGACAGGGAGAGACAAATAATTACACATGGCGCTCTCCAAGAAGAGGAAAGTGGACAGTGAGAACAGAGCTTTTAACCCTGAGTGGACGGACTCATTCATGTTCATCCTGCACACTGGGAGCACAGAGCCAGTGTGTCTCATTTGTTCAGAGACCGTGGCGCTCATTAAAAGTGCCCAAAAAAAAAAGTGTTTGACCAAACATTCCCTCTCAAGTCAGAACTGAGGTCACAAAAAATAAGCAGTCTCAGAGCCCAATATGATCAGTCGACCAGGATCAAAATTAAAACTAAATATCGTTCCAGGGCAGGCTAACCGAGGTTAACCAATGAGCACCTGCATGTGTGTATGAGAATGACCCTGACACCATTTCAGCCCAGATTTAAACTCCTGGCAGGACAAGCTCGAGCTCAATTCTTGCACTGAATAAAACAAAGTGAGTGAGGGACTGCAAAATAAGAGCGAAAGAAAGAGAAACTTTAAAACTGTTCAATTGTTATGATGTGTAAAGACTTATATTGTTCTATAATCGGCTGAAACTATTAAGTCAAGATGTGAAACGGTTAACAAAGAAAAAGAGAAACTCAAGCTGCTGCTACACTTTATTTTATTTATCTAAAATTAAGCACTTTTAAGATGCACGCACATATTTTCAAAAGCTATTTTATTTATTTTCTCTATTTTATTTTTAAATGCAGCCCGAGAGGAACATTACACATATCCACAGTATTTACTGTATATCTGTATAGTTCAATGTTAATTGACAATAAATATTGGTGTTTTTGAATTGTACTTTCTTTATTTGATTGGCAGTCAGTTGTTGATTACATGCAGACGTTGTACAGGACCCATCCAAATCCAGTTTTGGATAGTCTGCCGTGGTCTCATCCCATTTCAAAGTGCTTTTACCAACGTTCAGGGAGCTATATGTAAGTCAATGGGACTCCCTGATAGTTGAAACTCGACGCTAAAGTGCCCCCCCTTGCGTTGGAAAGTGACGACAGGGACCCTGACATAACATCAACATAGGCCGAGTTGGGAGTGAGAATGTGTTGGCTGATTTAATCGCAGTCAAATCAATCAATGTTAACTTGGAAAGCCACAATATTGATATTTTAACTCAATAACATTAGGTGACATTATTGTGGCACATCAGTAAATCCTTACATATACATATATAATGTGGCAGACATCATTTAATGAATTTTAAATGAACAATAACTGAATGAGTTTTTCTCACTCTTAGACCAGCAGAAGTACCAAATATATGCAGACTGCTGCAATAAGAACATTAATTAACTGTCTCATCGATGTTTGTCTGAATGAATATGATAATATTAACAATCATATTATTCCTATCAGCTGTCAATCACTTTTATGATTCACATATTCAGTGTTATTATTAAATAAACTATATTTTTTAGTTTATGATGAATGTTCCTCAAGATGCTTGCTCACCCTCCTCCAAATTTGAAAGACAAGTAATTACGATCCTATATCAAAATTCAAAAGATTCAAAGGAACAGTTCAGCGCCCCACAACTTTACTGCAAACAGTTACACCATTGGCATCAGTTAGGGTTAAAAAAACATGTATTCAGCTAAAACATATACATCGCTAATATCCAGTGGAAAGTCCTTACCTACTGGCCTAGTTAAATCAAAGTGGTTACTTTTTTTTGGCTGGGCAGTGTAGTTTTACACACTGTCTTATTTGACTTTCTCAGGACTTAAAACTGTTTTGTGGGGGCAGAACCCCACAAAGAAAAAAAATATATATATACACATACAAGGTCATCATCTTAAATGTTTGTTATGCTCATCGAGTCATCCGTGAGCAGAGTATCAAGTTGGCATGTCTATTACAGCTGAATGCGGCGATTACCATCTTGTTCAGCAAAACGCCTCACAAACTTATTAAGATCAACACTTTTAGTGCGTTTTGATTCAATGCTGAGTACAGCCAAACTTGACAGTCTCTTCTTTGTCATTGTAGACCGCAAATACCTCATTCCTTCCGTCTACTTGGGTCCAAATGCTTCTCGTTTTGCGCCGTCCCGTTCAAATGAAATTGCCGCCAATCATATTTCAACGCTATTTCCCTTGCCAACCAGTTGGCAGCTGGGGTGGCAAGGCCCATGCCACCCCGGTAGATCCGCCCCTGGGTCCCAGTCATCCATGATGAGGGGGGCGTAGTAAGCCAGGTGTTCGGTGCAGAGTTTAAAAGGTATAAATGTTTTGAGTGTGTTTCCTTTTCATCACTGCAGATGTCTGCAGATGAGTGACAGCTGAGTCCAGGCTCCCTCTCTGTGCTTATAGAGTGATTAACCAGTGACACCAGTGGGATGTCATACTGGTCTGTTGGCCTTCCCCAGGATACTGCAGATGCTCTCAGCAACATGGAGCAACAAAGTGGTAAGTCCTCACTCCAGAGAGCCGTTTTTTCATGCTGTGGTGTTAGAAGCAGCAGGCAGCTTCACTATCACCGCACTGCTTACATTTAGAAAAAAGAGAACTGAAAGTGTGGTTGTTAGAGAGACACAAGCTCATCTGTTTCTGTCTAAACGTATATATGAACCAGACAGTGCTCACTAATCGGGGTGAGAACGTTTTTATCTAATATAATACACAAAAAGGCATCTCTGGCGTCTTGACTCACATATTACAGTAGACTGTAGTACAATTGTGTGGGGAATGGCAGTATAGTAATTGAGGTTGGCAGAACTCCATCGCCAAAGGTGCTTTTACATTCTCTTCGCAGTTGGGAAGTTCTTTGATGTGTTCATGAGGTTAAGCCGTACTGTAAAAAAAAAAAACAGTAGGACGCTGGAATAATCAGGATCCTCTCCAGAATGTGACAGGATCTACCTTGGCCTATGCTTTTCTCTTCAAACAGTTGTTGTGTAAATCTAGCTATTAGTTGTTTTCCATAACGCTGCTCACAGACACAGAGAAACAGACAAAAAACACAACCTCCTTGACAGAGGTAATGATAGATGATCGTGCGAAGCAGCAGGAGATGTAAGAGTGTGGTTGCCATGGTACATGGTTTTGTGATCTATAGTTAAAATTGTCTTTAAACTTCCTCTCTACATCCGATACGGAAACTGTAAGGGAAACTTCTGCAGCAATGGAGAGTCAAGACTCAGAGAGACACAAGGAGAGTTGGAGCTTTGATGTCAAACACTGATGGTTTATTACAAGTATCGGCCGGAGAATTTCACATCACAAGTCACAGCAGCCAGAGGTTCTGACTGCATGGGTGGGTTGCCACATCAATTCTGCCGCGCCTCTCTCTCGCTAGATCTTTGAACTAGTTCACAGAGAGTAGTAAACATATTGGGGGAGATAACGTAAACATTCTAGGAACACTGGAGATAGCCCCAACATCTGGAGACACTGAATCACTTGTCAGACTCTTAAGCTCGAAGCCAGCGTTCGCACAATCATAAATCATGTGTGACCGATAGTTGCCCGGTCATTAAACTAATATCAACATTATAGCTGAGGCCTCCCATTCCTTAAGACAGATAACAGAGTCAGGGTTGGTCATAAACGTCAACAGGCAGAAAAGGTTACGGCCCGTCTACACTTTAGGCATCGAAAAATGCTTTCAACGCTTCGCCCATTCACTTGAATTTTTAATCTTCGCCGAACTGCATTGTGGGGAGCATGGCTTTGCAAGCATCACGAGCATCTATCGGCATCAAAAGTTGAACAATGTTCAACTTTTGAGGCTCGATGCTTGGCATCAGCCAATCAAATCCCGTTTATGCAAATCCCGCCAGTGCAAGCGCAGCCAATCAAACCGCGTGCAAGCTGGGAGAGCCAGACCGCAGTTCATTTCCTCATATTCCAAACGAGATATTACGGTAGCAAATCACCCGGTTCGTTACGACCAGAACTATTTACCGGGATACAAACCGGAGAAACCAGGCATGGAGGGAGGTGGCAGAGACAGTGGGTGAAACTGGTAGGTTTTTCGCCTGTTTGGAGAGTTTATATCCAGTTTACTTAATTTTAACATCGCTATTGCTTTGTATGTCGGGGGCGGGAGATTCATGTGATTGGTTGTTGGTCGCGTTGCTCGCAAAAAATCGCCAAGCTTCAGACACGCCCAGCTTCAAGATTTTTTGATGCCTGTAGTGTAGACGGGCAGTTACGGCCCGTCTACACTACAGGCATCAAAAAATGTTTTCAACGCTTCGCCCATTCACTTGAATGGGGTGACGTAGAAGATTTTTAATCTTCGCCAAACTGCATTGTGGGGAGCATGGCATGGCTTTGCAAGCATCACGAGCATCTATCGGCATCAAAAGTTGAACAATGTTCAACTTTTGAGGCTCGATGCTTGGCATCAGCCAATCAAATCCAGTTTATGCAAATCCCACCAGTGCAAGCGCAGCCAATCAAACTGCGTGCAAGCTGGGAGAGCCAGACCGCAGTTCATTTCCTCATATTCGAAACGAGATATTACGGTAGCAAATCACCCGGTTCTTTACGACCAGAACTATTTACCGGGATGCAAACCGGAGGAACCAGGCATTGAGGGAGGTGGCAGAGACAGTGGGTGAAACTGGTAGGTTTTTCGCCTGTTTGGAGAGTTTATATCCAGTTTACTTCGTTTTAACATTACTATTGCTTTGTATGTCGGGGGGCGGAAGATTCATGTGATTGGTTGTTGGTCGCGTTGCTCGCAAAAAATCGCCAAGCTTCAGACACGCCCAGCTTCAAGATTTTTTGATGCCTGTAGTGTAGACGGGCCGTTAGACTCCGAGGAGTAAGGAGAATTAATCTCCAACATGTCATTTTGTGTTGGTTAACCTCTTCTTCTTGTGACCATCCTGTGCCTGCATGTACCTTGTGTGACCAGTTTCAAAGTGTAACAGGGCACAGCTTCTGCACTGTGCCGTATCAGCTTGTCATGTAAATATAGTGTTAACTTCCTGTCTGTCTTCTGCTGAGTCTTCTGTCCTCCATCTCTCTGTGTCTTAAACTTCTTGTGCTTTTTTCTTGTTCTCTTTTTCTGTTCTTCAACAGATCATATCAGCCATCATGAATCTAATGTTTTGTTTTTTAAAATGAATAGGAAAAATATAAAAAAATGAATATTCAAAGCTGAAGTTAAATTGACCTTCCTTTGGAGTCTGGTTTGAAATTTTAATTTTGGGCATTTTACATACTTATTTTTGTACAACAACTGCTTAGCTCAGCAGACCGTAACATTTGAATATTCGCATTGCTCTAATCGTCGAGTTTCACCGTGGCTGTCAGCTGTGTTTCCTCGTGTCATTCATACAAGATGCGCTGGCAAGGGGGCGGGGCTTATCCATGTAGATACTATGGTACATACCAGAGCCGTATAAAGAGAGAGTTGTGTAAACGGAAGTCCAAAACGCTTGATCGTCACGTGATTCACGGAGACTCGGATAGTTCCCGGAAGTTCGTGGCGGGCCGTTTGAATGCGTTTATAACAGGAGATAGAACTGCGATTTTTGGTAATTAGTGGTCAATAAAGGTTTTGATTTCCAATATTTATAAAACATACCGATATCACATCAATATGTTTTTTTTTTAAAAAGTAAAGATTAAGATAAGAAGTACTTTATTGATACCAATTTGGGAAATGTTTGCGTTGCAGCAGCATAAAAATATAAGGCATTGTACAATAGAGAAGTTAAAAGACAAGAAATAAACAATCCAACATGTAAACATCTCAAATAGAAATAAAATAGCATTACAAAAAGTAGAGAATATACATAGATAGTGTGAACAGCTATCTTACATGGAAACTGTCCAGCAGGCAAACAAGAACTTCTCAGCTCTCAGAGCAGAGGAAAGAGAGATTGAATATCCTGCTAAATCCAATAGTGTAAATGCGAAGGACAAACACAAGGAGAAGACACTGTGTGGAAACCCAGAGGTCCTCTTCACTGACTATGCCCAACAAAAAGAAGGAAGGAAGAAGAACAACCTCATATTCTTCACTGATTCCATCTACATCTGGAAAGATACTCTGTGCAGCAATTATGCATATGTATCCAGAGAGGGCATCGGCTCAGGAGGAAGATTACAAATCTGTAAAGATTAACACCTTGACAAAGATGACCCTCGGCTTACCATCACATACTACACCAAAGAAAAGGTCATGGTCCAAGGGAATGAAGCCAACCTGGAGTCATTCCAAGAGGCATTCCCCCTGTTGAAAGCTGAGGTGGACACAAAGAGGATCAATGTCCCCTCTGATGTCCCCTCTGACAGTGAAGGTGATGAGAGCCCAATAGAGAACCCCAACACCTTGTCCATCTCTGCCCCTCCCACACCGGCCAGCTCCAACAATCGGCTGAAGGAGAGTATGGCCCTGCTGGAGCTGGACTTTGCTGAATTCAAAGAGTGGACCCAGGCTAGGCAGTCTGGTCCCCCAGACAACACTCTGCAGCAGCTTAAAGAGGACCTCCAGCAGCTCAAGAGCGACAACGAGGCCTTGGCATCTGACCTCAGAGGAAGTTTAAAGGCACTCAAACAGGAGAACAGTGTGCTCCGTGTTCAGTTAGCCAAAGTGAAGGAGGATGCTGAGTATAGAGGGAACAGCTTCACCATGCAGGTCCAACACCTGCCAGAGATACTCTCATCAGTCCTCACAATGACGAGTAGAAAGACACAGACTCTCCCTGCCAGTGTCCCTGGCCCACCCTCTCTGCTCAGCACCCAGCCCAACAACACCCTGGTCCCTCTTGAAACCGTACAGCTGTGACCTGTGGACTGACTTTCCAAGATGGCGCCTGTGTCGGCTCGCCGCTCCCTCAGCTCTCTGCCTTTAGCTATCCTACTTTTGTTTTATGTATGTCAGAATGTCTCTGCTCTGCTCTGCTACGATCGCCAAGCCCTCCTCCACCTCAGACCCTCATTGGAGTGTATACTTCACCCTGTACAGTGCATGACATTAAGGATTTTGGGAGATGGCCCTGTGGGCCATCTAAGCTAATTTACAGATGGCCCTGAGCCCAATAGAGATTGCCCTGAAAAATGCGCGAAGACGAAATGACGCACGAAGGGTTTGCTCGCTTGCATGCCCTGCATAGCTATAATAAATACTTAAGTTGTTGGTCAAGACACTTTCCATCTGATGAAGGCAAATGCCTTCCCAGATGTAAAAAAGTAGAAAACATTACATGCAGTTATAACTGCCAAAACAAACATTATTTACGCTATTATGGCCCCCGTTAAAAATGTTTGTAATGTTATCTACTGTAAGTTGGTCGAAGGAATGCCTCCTCATCCAGAAGCTGACGGAGCAGACCCGAGCAGCCGAGTGCATCCGTGAAGCACACACAATGGCGACGTCAGAGTTCCCGTTAGCAAGCAAATCTAAATCTCTTCGGTCAAAATGTCCGGTCGAAATAATTTCCCTTTAGCGCAATACCGCTTCAGTTGCGCCACTTATGTGACAGACAAGAAGAGTATGTGACAGACAAGAGTAGTCAATTCTAATGTGTAACACTTAATGTGGAGAAAGAGATGTGTTGTATGGGTTGATTGTGCGTTGATCTGTTGCTAATGCCTCGGGGTTCCGGTGGGCATGTAAACAAATGCATAATGCTGCGCTATACTTTGTGGCCTCACCCAGTTGTATAGCGACACTTATTGTTTAGGTCACGGTGTCTTTTAATAAGCAGGTAGTCATATCATTAGCTAAAACTAGCTGGATCTGATCGATATGTACATAAACGCGAGTGAAGTCTAATCTGACGGGAGAGAGAGATCAGCTGCTGCTGACGAGTCGACACGCAGCTCTACATGATCACATGCAGCGGTGAGCGGAACAAAACACACACTTCCGGTTAGAATATCACACGTAGCTATTTTAATTACCTCTCAAACTACCGTAACTAGTTATAGATATTTTTTGTTTTACTGTCGGGTCACTCATTACTGGATCCGCGAGCTGCATGATACTGGTATAATAGATTGCCCGATCGGGCAACCAGCAGGTGAGGCTTCATGGCCCGAGCTAAATACTAGATGGCCCCGGGCAGTCCTTAATGTCGAGCCCTGCTGTAACTAGCTATGCTAGCTTTGAGTTGCAGCTTTTTGAACTTAACCCTTCCTCGCCTATACTCGGCGCAGTCGTGTATTGTCCGCCAAAGTGCAATAAGGATTTCATAAATGACTTTGCTGACTTTCTGTCCGGGATCATGGTGAAATATGATCGTGTTTTGATTTGCGGAGACTTCAATGTCCATGTGTGTTGCGAGTCCAAACCTCTGGTTAGTGATTTTTTAAATCTCCTTGATTCATTCGGTCTCATTCAGTCCGTAGCTGCCCCAACACACGAAAAAGGACACACTTTAGATTTAGTATTATTGTTTGGACTGTCTGTATCTGTGGATGAAATCTGTGTAACAACGCGTATCTCAGACCATTTACCGGTTCTGTTTACAAGCTCGATCCCTTCCGCAGGAGTCGAATCACGTGCTCCTGCGCGTCGTCTGCGTTCGATTAACCTCTTGACTGCCTCACAGTTTTCTGATGTTTTTAATGTTTCCCTGATCTGTAAATTAGATGTGAACTGTCCTTTTAATGCTGATGAGCTTATCTCCATGTTTGACTCGACACTAATTTTGGATTCTGTTGCTCCTTTTACGCTTAGACGCACCAAAGTTCTCTTAGAGCCTTGGCTAAATGACTGTACTCGTGCCCTCAGACGCGCTTGTAGGCGTGCAGAGAGAAAATGGAAAAAGGATAAACTCCATGTCTCCTTAGAAATCCTTCGTGCTTGTCTTTCCGACTACCAGACGGCAGTCAAAGCAGCCAAAACAGAACACATTTCTCTGTTAATCTCCAAAAACAGCCATAAACCTCAGGTTATTTTTAATGTCCTCAACTCGATCATTAATCCCTGTGATGCTTCTCCAATTGTGCCATCGACTACTCTCTGTGATAAGTTCCTTACATTTTTTATCGAAAAAGTATCTGCTCTTAGGCTAGCCCACACTAGTGCTACCCCAGATCCTGCTCCTTTCCTGTGCCCTGCTGTCCTCGACCACTTTGAGCCTGTATCCCTCTCTTTTCTCTCGGATGTGGTCAAGCACCTGCGGCCGACAAACTGCAGCTCAGATAGCATTCCCTCTCGCCTTCTCAGAGATTTTTTTTTATTCAGTTGGAGCAAGTATTTTATTACTATTAAATACCTCTCTTGGCTCAGGATGTGTCCCAGCTGCCTTCAAACATGCCGTGGTAAAGCCACTATTTGAAAAGAAAAATCTCGACCCTTCCATTCTCGCAAATTTTAGGCCCATCTCCCAGCTACCTTTTTTATTCAAAGTTCTGGAGTGAATAGTCTATGCCCAGCTGCAGTCTTTTTTAACCACGCATGGAATCCATGAAAAGTTTCAGTCTGGCTTTAAACCCATGCACAGCACTGAAACAGCCCTTTTAAGAGTTTTTAATGATCTGCTCCTAGCCGCCGACTCAGGTAGCCCAGCTGTCCTGGTGCTGTTAGACCTGACAGCTGCCTTTGACACTGTGGACCATAGCATCCTGTTGTCATGGCTTGAACAGTCCGTTGGCATCATTTTTGGACCCCAACCTCCAGCCTCCCCAGTTAATACTCTGGGCTCCCTAAAAAAAAACATCCTCCCCTCTGTCAAGAACCTTGGAGTGACCTTCGATAGCACTTTTTTAAATTTGATAAACAGGTCAGCACCGTAGTTAAAACCTGCTTTTTTTAAATACGGCTAAGACCAAGTCGTTTTTATCTTTTAAAGACTTGGAAAGGGTTATCAACGCCTTTGTAACCACAAGGTTGGATTACTGCAACGGTCTGTATGTGGGTATGGACCAGGCCTCAATTAGAGGCCTGCAGCTAGTGCAGAACGCCGCTGCACGTCTTCTTACTAGCCACAAAAAGCGTGACCACATTACCCCAATTCTGGCCTCACTGCACTGGCTTCCAATTCGGTTCCGAATTGATTTTAAACTCCTTTTATTTATTTTTAAAGCACTAAATGGGCTGGCTCCGGCCTATATAGCTGAACTCCTCCAGTGCACACATCCCAGCCATAGCCTTAAGGTCTGCTGACCAGCTACTGCTGGTAGTGCCCCAGACCAGGCTCAAAACCCGAGGGCACCGAGTCTTCTCAGCAGCTGGTCCCAGGCTCTGGAACACTCTGCCCCTCCATATGAGGTCGGCCCAGACTCTAGGGGTTTTTAAAACAAAACTAAAGACTCACTTCTTCTCCCTGGCATTCTAGTCCGAGCAGAGTATGACTACGGACAATTCCCTGTGTTGGATTTTTATATTTGTTGTAGTAATTTATTGTCTTCTGTTCTTTGCGAATGTAGTAATGTGTTATTTATTATTTGCATGTACAGTACTTTGGTCTCGACCAAAAATCGTTTTAAAATGTGCTTTATAAATAAAACCTGATTTGATTTGATTTGATCCTGATACACCCACACAGCCAGCTGTGCCCATCCCAGCCTCCCTCTACTCAGCCTGGGATTTTTTTTTCTTTTTCAAATACTTTTTTTTAAATTTTGTATTCAATGTTACAAAACAAAAATGACCATGTTCAAGTCTTAAAGTCATCCTGAGGCCTTAGTTTTGGTTTCAAATTACAGAACATCATGTATACATGACGTGAACTCAAATCCAAAGTGAAAAAAAGAATAATTCAAAAATATATGTCCAATGACATATAATTATATTCCCTTATATGTGAATAATTCAAAACTGAATGTGTCCATTTCTAATTCTTCATATATTTTGCATATTATTCACTTTTTGGTGTGGTAGTCCTAAAATGTGTCCACCGGTGCAACAACATAAAGAATGCCATTATTTAATTCAGAGAATGTTGGACAGGTAAGATAGATAAGCACAACGCATATTAGTTTGTCCCAATTATATTTCCACATCAAACATACCCCCAACAAATTCAGAATTATGTTATTTATATACTATAAGATGTACACATAGAGACTTCACCCAAATGTCTGGGTTACATTCAATATAATTAGTATAAAACTCAAGGAATCTTCATTTCATCCTTATAGCTGCATAGTGATGATATCATTGTTATACTATCCAACACTTTTTACATACATTTTTAATTAAAATACCTTTTCCCCTCACAATTCAATTTGTCGCACCACAGGACATTTTGTTGCACCATTGGACAACAGAATACTAGTATGCCTATGTTGTGTACAAAGTCAAATTTATTATTTTAAATTCAGTCAAAACACAGGTAAAATATATATTTTTAATTGAATTCATCAACATTGTAGATTCTACTAAATAACATTGAACAACATTGAACATTTGAATTCATATACAAAATTCATTGAACAAACGTAATCATACTTAATCACACATAACTTGATCATAATCACGATATAACTTGAACTTAACTTGATCATAATACAAAAGAAAACTCCAATGTCAACACAACAATGAAAAACACACAAATACTGTAAATAAGTACGAACCCTTTGTTAGGAGTGATGGTCCCGTCTCTTATCAATATATTGAACATGTTTCATATTGATCAACTGTCTATCTAAGTTATTTTTTTATTTCCCAGCCCTAAGTGAAACATCCTGTGGTTCTTTTCACACCTCATTGAAAAGCAACCAGTCGTACTTGGTGAGTTGTGCGGCCCGCTGGTAGGGCTCTGGCTCAGAGATGACAGAAACAAGTTGGTCCTTGCTGTACAAAATACAGTCTTGTTTAGCAGGCCACTTGAATATGTTTTTTTTGCTTACTTGCTCCATGCAATTCACTGCAAAGTGCTCCTCATTTATTTGGGTGATTTGGCCCACAAATGGCTTATTCTCGTACTTCACTATGACAAATTTCCCCACAGTGTACTCTTCCTCTTCCTCTTGCTCCACTTCCTTTCCACTATTGTGACTTTCAGGACTCTTGGGCTGGGCTTCAAAAGACTCAGAGGAGCCGCTTTCCTCTGCTCGATTGTCTGGCCTCATCTTTTTAGGGGAGAAGCAGCTGCACATTTCTGGATAGCGGCAGAAACAGCTGAGAGTCCTGTAGAAAATCTCTCCTGGTGAGAATGACAGGATCTGGTGCGTGGTAAGTATGCCTGGGACTTTTGGAACAGACGGTGGCAACATCTCATCAAACACTTGTATGTCTGCCTCATTGATCCATTTGAATTGGATGTTGGGGACCTCTTTTTGGATCAGGAATTCATAAAGGTCCTTTGGGCTTTGTATGTCCTGCCCTCCATGGACATGGTTGTCGGCCATTCGCTTGACTGCCCCCCCAACCCCATCCGGTGCGCCTTTTCCGTGGGCTCTCTCCGAGTAGTTCCACGTAACCCTCTTCAGCCCCCATGTGTATGGCACACTGCTTAACAAGTAACAGTTGGCCTTGTTCCTGTACTGAGTTACTGGACCATCACTCAGTACATGCATAGTGTCAATCTTGTGGCCAGACTTTTCCATAATGTCCTGGGCCACTGGTTTTAGATGGGCCCACACAGCACGCTCACTGTGGCTGACTGAATCTGAGATGGTGGCGTAGGACTGTGACCCTGTGCATGTGTACGCCACAACAGTGTGAATAGAAGCCTGCCGCCTGTTCCCTCCAAAATGAAATGACTGAATTTCTGTATTTAATTTACAGGCATAATTTTCAGAAAAGTCCACGTGCAGGACCATTTGGTTCTCTTTCAGGTGTTCCTTCAGATGCCTGAACTTCTTGGCCTGATGAAGCCAGTTGAACTGGTGGATGGCAATACCTTCCAACTGTTTCTGGAACTCTTCAACCAGTCCTTTCACTGTACCATTCTCGGTCTTCTTCACCCAGTTTTTATATGTTTTATTTCCGACCACCACATCTTCCTTCGCCCAGTGTTCCCATCTGGCCCGATCATCTAGGTTGTGTGTGGCAAGCTGGCATTCATCAAAGCAGCACTCAGTGCATGTGCGTTCCATGCATTTTAAGTTCTCGGTATTACAGGTTATGCTGGAAAGAAGATCTGATAGGCTTTTTGATGGTAAGATACCACGCTGTGACAATGTATCAATCAGTAGACGCAGGTTTTCATGTTGGTAGCAGGCGCATGTATTGCGGTCATTTGATTTGGCTTCTGTTACATAAAATGGCCTGTAGCGTACAAACTGTCTGTAAGACAGTCGAAGGTGTGGTCCAGCAGTCTGGAGGTATTCCTTGTGCAAGTCAACCAACGATTTTGCAAGTACTCTCCTCTGCATTTTTTTTTTCCTTCCAATGATGTCTTTCTTCCCTGGAAGAAGCCTGCTGTTCTCATCCCTTAATAAGAAGGACTCCACTTGTTTCTTCTTTTCTTGGCCAGTGTTTCCTCGCTTCGTTTGTGTTTTTTTGTCAGCACGTTTATCCATATTCCGTCTTTGCACGAGGCGTTGATTCTTTCGTCTAAATGTATTTACTCTTCTTCTTTCAGCCTCAAGTTCCTTCATTAATTTCTCATTTTGTTTTTGTAGTTTCCGTAGTTCTTTGGTCATTTTAGTTTTTCTTCTTTTTTTTGGTGGATTTTGGTTTCGGGGGGACTTCTCTGGTGTGCTACACAAAACGTGTACTGGTACCGGGACGGCATTGATCACTTCATGCAGAACCGGCCTTGCCACTGAGGCTCCATTGATAATTGGCCTTGCCACTGGGGGGTCATTGATCTCTTCAAATGGCTGGTCATGATCCTGAGGTGATTGTGGCGTAAGATCAAGGACAGCATTAGTGGCTTTTTCCCTTGCCCTACATCTCTGCTTTGACTCTCTCCATTTCTCTCGTAGCTTCTTCTGTGTTGCTGGCGACACAGACTTCACGCTTAGCTGAACAATTTTCCCGCATGCTTTCTTCTGCTGATATCTGTGGGAAAAATTATGAAACCAACCATGAATATTGTGATATGATGGTGCATTAATAATGTCATGAAATGTTTTAATTCTTAGGCTAAAATAACTTGTGGTAACTTGTCAAATTTACTTTCTGCGTCTCTCTCTCAGCAAGTTCTCTTTCCTCTCAGAATCTGCATTCAGCCTCTCCCTAAACTTCCTGGACCTTTCCTTGGTGGTCATTTCAGCATCTCACTTTGGAAATCAAACTAGCTTTAACAAAACAGAGAAGGAAGGTTTGAGTTGTGTTGTCCTCAATTTCTGAGGTTAAGAGAAAATGCAAAAAGCTACTTAAATTAGTCATCAAAAGTAAGGAGAGGAGTAAGGAGCCAGAGAGGCAGGTTAGAAAGAAGGGAAGATGGAACAAGGGGGGGCTTGATAGAGAGGGAGTTTGGTGGGGAGAAGGGGGGGGTTGGGGAACTTGAAGATGGATGGGGGAGGGAGGGAGGTTGGGGGTGAGAAAGAAGGAGAAGATTTGACGGGCCATCCAAAATGCAGCCGTCCATTAACCTCCATTCATTTTTTTAGACTCAGATTATATCTCTTTTGCATATTTAAACTAATTATTCAATAAAACTTGTAATACAAAAAATGTTGGTTTACATGTTTGCTTTCACTATGTTAAGTTTCATTATGATAGGAGTAAAGGAAAAAAATAAGTGAAACTGACTTCATGTTGTACTATAGGACAGTGCGTTGCACCAGTGGACATTTTCAAAGTCAATGCTAGTTTGTGGCCTAGCTATATGAGAGACATTCTTCATCCTGAGTAACAGTGTTAAGGTTTACATTATTTTCAATGATCAATCAATATAAATTGATAAAAATATTCAGATCAATACTTAAATTGCGTTGTACCAAAGGACTACCTTAAAACGACCAGTTCCAACACTGCACGGAAATAGTAATATTATGAAAATATTTGAGACAGAACTGACCTTGTGTACAGTCCATGTGCTCCAGTGATGTCTTCTGTACTTCCTGGTTCTGGAAGGACCCCTCTCAGTAATGGGTTGGTCACATTAATGCCTGTTTTATATCTACATAATGCTGTTGCTCCAGGAGGACACCAGTTTTGTGGACAAAATGTAATGTGTCATAATAACTCTACATAGGGACCTTAACACTTATAACCTCTAGATTCATTAAGTAAACACTTGTATGACATGCATTCAAGTATTTTAATGTATTTAGATTAATTTCTCATTAAATTACAGACATTTTAAGATAAGTAATGCTACCGTGGACAGTTGCACTGGTGGACAAATGGCATGTTCAAAGCAGAATATTTGCATAGTTGAAGAACAATACTCATTGTTTGCAGATGGATTCGATGTAGAAGAATAAACTGCATATTAAAAACATGAATTTTAATTAAATATTATCACATTTTTGTTATTTTGTCACTGTGGACACAAAAATTGAGCGTCACGTCAACCACTGACGTGTTGCTTCTTTGGGGCTTGTTTTCATAGACCTGGTTGCTTATTTCTCTCAAATCTGGCAACAGAGTGGGCAGGGCACAGTGTCTAATTGTAGCAGTAAGCTAACGAGTACTGAAAGCTTTATTTTGTTTTGATCCAATGCTGCACAACTGAACTGATCCAATGCTGCTGTGAAAGAAAGAAGCTATATCCATGTTGGATAGAATGTCCAATTTAAATAAAAAAATAACCTTAAGGGACAACTTGAATGCTTTTTTTCTTTTTTTTCTCTTAATGCATTGCATAAAGATCGGATCGGGAAAAATCGGTATCGGCAAATTGTCAAAATCTAATGATCAGAATCGGATCGGGAGCAAAAAAAGGTGATCGGGACATCCCTAACAGACACCCCTCCTCATGTCATCCATGACATTAATATGGAGATCAGAAAAAGATGTGCCACCTTACCAAATGTCCACCTGGCCCTCCACTCAACCATTGGCCCCTGGGACCTCTATGATGGACTCCACCTACACAGAGAGAGGGTGGGGATATTTGCAAAGACCCTCAAAGATGCAGCCCTGGGACGCAGTCCTCCCACCCCCTCCTCTAGAGGCCTTATAGACCCTCCCAGACCGCTTCCTCCCCATCACCACCCCAGGATCACTACCCCTGCTGTGAGGAGACACAACAGCTCAGCCTGGACCTCCCACTCCCCACGCCCCCAACACACCCAGAGGAGGTTACTTTCACCCAGCTCAACACCTGCACAACATCAGCAGCAGAGATATGCAGCAACAGCTGCTCCTCGTCTCCCTCCCCGCCTACAGCAGCGGAGCTATGCTGCTGTTGTAGCCCAGCCTGCTGCCACCCTCCCTCCCCCTTCTACCTCTGAACTGGGAGACATCAGGTTGATGCTGCACACCCTGTGCACCCGACTTCTTTCCAGCTAAGACATTACATGTATATGTTATCGTAGTAATCAGTACAATAGTAATATTAGTGAAAATATATATATATATTTTTTTGTTTTTAATATCTTTGTCTCACTATGCAGGTTCATTTTGATTATTTGTTTTTGAAAAAAAGATGCGTTCTTTTCATATAAGCTGTTGGAATATTCAAGGACTCCACTCCTCAATCTTTGAGGTTAAGAGTGAGAATCCAGAGTTTTAGAATCAATCAAAGATGTTGATCTACTTATATTAACAGAAACATGGTGTAAAAAAGATCTGCTCACTCACTGTCCTCCAGGTTATAATGAAGTCATGGTGCCCTCTATAAAATCTAAAAACATACGCAAGGGCAGAACATCATGGGGGATCTTGGTGTGGTATAAAGGAGATCTTTGTCACACATTTGGTTAAGGTTAGATCAAACCCTGGGCATAACTGACAGGAATCTATACGTGTGTGCTATTTATATACCCCCACTAGATTCTCCTTATTTTGAAGAAGACCTTTTTGAAACTCTCCATTCAGAAATCGCCTATTTTCAGGCCCAGGGAAATGTGCTTCTAACTGGAGATCTGAATGGACGCACAGGAATTGAACCTGATGTCATAGGCCCACAGGGCAGCCACCATGTATTTGGCGAGCCCCCCCCGTTTACAACACCAACCGTCACCCATCGGAACAACCTTGACATTGAAATCAATCAGAATGGCAAAGAGATAGTGCATCTCTGTCGGGCCTTAGGGTTGTACATAGTGAATGGGAGGTTCAGAGGGGACTATTTAGGGAGATTCACATACTCCTCAGCTCTAGGGTCTAGTGCAGGGTTCCCCAGACTACGGCCCGCGGGCCGCATACGGCCCGCCACGCCCCTTTGACAGGCCCTCCACCTCTCTGCACCTCACCATTTGAACTGGCCCAAAGAAGAAAAAAAAAAGAAAAAAAAAATTATAAAATATTTTTGAAAATATTTTATTTTAGTTGTCCAACTTGTTTTGTGAAATAATAACATGACTCTCCAAACGAAGGCGGTAATCGCTGTTCATTCCGTCACCTGAGATTAGAACTCGAGGCCGTCAGTATGTAGTGGCCAGAGCGGCTCTGGTAGTGGCCATGAGCCAAACAGTGGAACTGTCAATCAGATCGCCAGCGCCTCTATCACGCTTTAAAAGCAACGTTATGTAACGTTCTGGTTGACATCTGTTACATTTGCATCTCGTTTTTTTAACACTAAAATATTTTTTTATTAACCATTTATATTTTATATAATTTAATATGTGTGTCTGTATTATTTATATGACGTATGTTTATGACCGAATTTCCGCCACCTTACAAGCTGATCGAAGTCATGCGCAGAAAATATTATGCTACAGTTGAACAGCAGTGTAATGGCGTGCAGTAAAGTGAGGAAAATTGACAGAGAGTGTCAGGTTTTTAAAGAACAATGGACCAAGGATTATTTTTTTGTTCCATGGAAGGACCGTGCCATTTGTATTATATGTAAAGAAAATGTGGCCGTGTTTAAAGAATTCAACCTTCGCCGCCATCACGAAACCCGGCCCAGAGAGTATGCTAGCTTGAGCGGGCTAGCGAGAGATGATAAGGTTCGGCGTCTGAAAGGCGGACTAGCTGTTCAACAGGATGCCTTCCTTCGTCAATCCCGGGTCAACCTGGCTGCTGTCCGAGCTAGCTACAAAGTAGCTAACCTACTGGCTACCCACGGCAAGCCGTTCACAGACGGAGAATTCGGGAAGGCCATGATGCTGGCTGTGGCCGAGGAGGTGTGTCCCGAGAAGACAGATGCCTTCCGTGGGGTGAGTCTCTCAGCACAAACGATGATGAGACAAATTGAGGAGATGGGGGGGAAACGTGTTTGACCAACTGAGAGAGAGAGCCGCAGAATTCAAGTGTTTTGCTTTAGCCATGGATGAAAGTAATGACGTACAGGACACGGCACAACTGCTGATTTTTATTTGTGGAGTCAACACACGTTTTTTGAAGTGTCAGAGGAGCTGGCATCACTGAGAAGCCTAAAAGGCACAACAACTGGAGAAGACCTTTTTGTCGAAGTGTGCAAAACAATGGGCGAACTTGGTCTGCAATGGGCTAATTTTGCCAGTGTCACTACAGATGGTGCGCCTAGCATGGTCGGATCTACGAGGGGTCTAGTAGGGCGCTTGAACGGCGAGTTCGAGGAACGAGGTCTCGCCCCACCGATTCAAGTCCACTGCCTGATTCACCAGCAAGCGCTGTGCTGCAAAGTTTTGAAGTGGGCGTCTGTGATGAAGGTGGTTGTGCACTGTGTCAACTACATCCGGAAAAATGGGCTGAAACACAGGCAGTTCCAGGCCTTTCTCTCCGAGCTGGGGTCTGCTCACCAGGATGTGCTGTACTACACCGAAATCCGGTGGTTAAGTCGAGGCAAAGTATTGCGCCGTGTCTACGACCTGCTGCCCGAAATCAACACCTTCCTCCAGTCTAAAGGTGAAACGGTACGGTAGCTGACCGACCCGGAGTGGAAATGGGACCTCGCGTTTTTAACTGATGTGACTGAACTGTTGAACCACCTCAACCTACAGCTCCAAGGCAAAGGGAATCTCATCAGCGACATGTATTCCCACATAAAAGCATTCGAGGTATATAAAATAAAAAATCCAACGAGGAACAGACTCTCAGATGAACATTTGCATCAAACTTTGAGACTGGCAACCACTAGGCTACACCCAGACATCGGACCTCTCACCAGCCAGAAGCAAGCACACAGTTCACACTGATATGGTAAATATACTGATTTTAACTATTACAATTTTATATGGCTGTAAACATGAACTATGATTTTTTGATGAAATATGATTAATGTTTTTAATGAATTTTAATGAATAATGCTACACTGTATTTGTAAAATCACATCACAAGGAACAACAGGCAGCATATTTATGTAATTTACTGAATGTGTCCAATGTCATCCCTTTATGCCAGGTTTCCAGGCAGCAAGAGAGGGGACTGCAACTGCTGACCTCAAAGATCACTGCCCATCCATCCTTCCTTCCACTCTGGCTACAAGTACCAATTCAGTTCACCTACTGCACATATTGCTGACTTCCCATTCTGTTACTCTCTTCTAGTTTAACCTGCCGAGGGTTTACTGCTCAGTCTCTCCTCCCAATCTCTTCTCTCAGCATCTGCCTCTCCATCGTTGTCTCTCTCTCTCCCTCTCTCTCCTCTCTCTCCTCTCTCTCCTCTTTCTCCTCTTTATGCACTGCCCCTCATCTCAATCTCCTATTTCAAAGGGATGATAATTGTGCTGTAAAAGTGTTTGGGTGCTCATTGCATTTTCACCTTGAACAAAAAAAATCTCACCTGAATATACAAATAAGAGTTGGTTAGTTGATATATTGTTCACCAAGTTTCTTGTCTTGATGATTTCTCATCTCACTGTAATATAGGCCTACCATTTCTATTGTATCACTCATAAACTGTCAATCACCATGTTTTTCTAACCTTTCCTTGCTATTTTTACATGGTTGTTATTAGAAAATAAAAGGAATACCTGTGGTATTTCAAATTGAAAAACATGTGAAGTACTCACTTCTTTTGCAAATCACTTGTAATGATGAACTATTTTGTGCTAGAAATTATGGCTATAACAGGCAGTGGCCTAGTATACAGCCCACATGATCGATCCCGGCCCCTCATCACAGTCAGGAACGATAATGTGGCCCCCAGAGAAAAAAGTTTGGGGACCCCTGGTCTAGTGTAATAGAATATGCAATCACTGACATGGACCCCTCCACTATCAGTGCATTCACTGTCAGACAGCAATCCCCCTTTTCAGACCACAACCATATCAATGTGTCCTTTAAACTCTCAGGTCCAATGAGTGACACAACAAGGGAACCCAGTAAGCTGTATACATTAAATCAGTGGTCGATCGCGGACCGTTAAAAAAAAAAGTAACAAAAGAAAAATTAAATTAAAATAATACTTTTTGAAAAATACGTTTTTAGATGTAAACATATCATCCACCACCCCGTTAGCAGGTGCCACTTGATTGACGTATATTTGAGACACCCCAATAATATAATACATTAACCGTGCTTTACGTGAACCTCATCATGACACAAGAGACAACGGCAGGACTGTAATTTCCCGTGTTCACTGAACGCAACAGAGGCAAGACACCACACCAATCAGAGAGTTGCATGGAAATACACGTGTGCTTGTGTCATTCAAGCTCGGCTCTGTGTGTGTGTGGCAATAGCGCATTTAGTGTGATAGAGAGAGGGAGAGAGGGAGGGAGAGAAGGAGAGAGAGGGACCGGTGCTAGCGGGGACCGTGATGTTAGCATCTGGTTAGCTAGCTGCACTAACTAACTAACGGACATAAGGAGCTGTTTCCACAACAAGCTGGAGGAGAGTCCTCTCCTGTCAGAGTGAGGGGCTCAGGTGAGCTAAAGGACTCTCTGAGTGTTTAGAACGGTTTTGTCTCCAATTAGTCAAAAGATTATTTCCGCGGCACACCTTCATATGATCATTATGGTTATACAAACAATAAGAGAATAAATGAAAAACAGGTATGAAATAGCCTACTATACAGTATGTCAGTAAAACAAGAATATAGTTTAAAAGGGGAGTGATTTGTAAAATATCCATAAAGAAAAAGAAAATCTGTTTACAGTTCTGTTTCATATGGGTGCTGAGAGATGTATCCATAGATCTCTTCATGTTGCTCTCAAAGTGCACCAGATTGATGCTTTCAACTTCAATATTTCAAAGAAAATCTTCCCGGAGGAGCATCCCCCGGACCCCCCTAGAGGAGGTGAGGTCCGCCCCCCAATAGCACTTTACCCCTGCCTATATGCCGTGAGCTGATTATGGAGCCTTCATTGGAACAGTAATTCAGATTCAATTAGCCTATATAAAAGGCCTCAAATTGGAAGCATTGTCTGGGCTGTCTTTTTCACTCAATTCTGCAATAGGTAGATCTCGCCTTTCACCTAGGCCGAGGTCGGTGATCTTGGGCTTAAAAAGGTTGGTGACCACTGCATTAAATCCTACTTACAGATGGGCCCCAGACAGTGGAGACAAATTCACCATGGCCTTGAACTCACCTGATGTGATGAATGACATGTCACTATTTGACCAAAATCAATATGTTCCTACCAAAGATGGTGTAAACATGGCCATTGATCATATCAATATGATATTTCACAAGGCAGCTATTAAAGCTGACCTTATAAAACAAAAGCGGAAGCCTGTTAAAATTCAAAACGCTGACAAATGGTTTGACCAAGAATGCAAGACCATCAGAAAAGACCTGAGAAAAATAGCAAATGAAAAACATCGGCAAACAAACAACCCAGCCTTACGCATTAGATACAATGAAGTTTTAAACAAATATAAATGTGGAATAAGGAACAAAAAACAAAATTATACTCACATGAAACTTGAGGATATTGAGAAAGCCATTGATCAAAATCAATTCTGGGATCTGTGGAACAACTTCAACACAAAACAACCACAAGCATTATCCATCCAAAACGGTGACATCTGGAGAGAACATTTTGAAAGTTTGTACAAAGACATACCAATAAATCTAATGAATTCAGATCAATGTATTACAAAAGAAAAACTCAAACATTAGAAGAAACTATTAAAGACAACCAAAACCCCCTTGATTTCCCAATGACTTGGGAAAAATTGACCACACAGACATAATCTCTCCGGCCAAGGAAAGCTTGTGGCCCAGACAACATTAAAAACGAAATGCTCAGATGCAGCACCCCAGAGATGCAGGCTACAGTGTTAAAGCTGTTCAATATCGTATTCCAGTCAGAAGGTTTTCCTGACATCTGTTGCGAAGGGCTCATTTCCCCCATTCATAAGAGTGGAGACAAATCAGACCCTAATAACTACCGTGGCATCTGTGTCAGCAGCTGGCAAATACAGGTAGGCCTATCTGAAATGGGAATCAATGTGACAGTATCAAGTGTTGAAATTCGTAAAACAACATTTCACTCTCTTAACACTTTACTTGTGTAATATCTAGGGATGGGTATCGTTAAGGTTTTCTACGGTACTACTAGTCTTATCGATACTGCTTATCGATCCGGTATTTTAACATATTCTTGTATTTACTTTTTGTTATTTTTTAAAGGGAAAAACTAACATTGTTAACCAAATTAATTGCTTTATTTAAATTTGAAATAAATGAAATATATATAATTATGTTAAAATATTGTACTGTACTTGAGTAGAATGTTGAGGTACTTGTACTTTACTGGAGTATTTAAATGTGTTGCTACTGTGTTTCTACTCCACAACATGTATTTAATAACTTTAGTTACTTTACAGATGTGGATGCATGATGTGAAATCTAATCAAGTGTTAAATCAGACTTTAGTTCCACCTGGAGTAAATTCACAAGCTACCCTGCAGTATACAAAGTCATTCAAACTTGAAGGACTCCAGCATGTGTCCCACTCCCTTCTGAACTCTCCGTCCCCGGCAGATCTCTGTGTGCCGCTGCAGCGTGTATGTTAGGCCCCGCCCCCCGCACACAGAGAGACACAGGGAGATCGCTCTTCTGGAGTGAAGAGAGCGGAAATGATATTGCAAGTTAGAAACGTAAGATGCATTTTGACAGACAAGACGGACAATTGGGGAAAATACCCTGCATTTTGAATGTCCGTTAGTCCACCATTAACACCTTAGTCCCGTCTCGTCAACAAAAACTAAATATACATTTCGTCAGAGTTTTAGTTATCAAGAATCTATTTTTAGCTCATCATCGTCTCGTCTTAGTCATGTAAATAAGGTCGTTGATGAACATTTTTTGTCATAGTTTTCGTTAACAAAATTAACACTGCCTCAGATAGAGAGGTGAAGTGTCTGCTTTATGCCGATGACCTTGTTCTGCTGTCTCCTACTGAACAAGGACTACAATAACAGCTGGAGATAGTAGACTAGTACTGTAATAACGGCCCTGGCAGTCAATATGAAGAAAACTAATGTCATGGTTTTCCAAAAACGTCCCAGATGTTAGGAGAACAACTGTCAGTTTACCATAAACAATCATATTATTGAACATAGTATGAGTTACACCTACCTCGGTTTAACCATAACAGCATCAGGAAGTTTCAACATGGCAGTGAATGCACTCAAAGAAAAAGCCAGAAGAGCTCTAAATGCAATTTAAAAACATTTTGTACTCACTGTGTTGTAATTTAGCAGTATATTGTTTATTTACAGCATGTAATATTGTTATTGCGATTCAAGAACAATATGCAATTTTTTCTGATATCGTGCGGCCCTAATACAAACATTAACAATGTTGTCTTAAATTTGTACTTGCTTCTTAAGCTGAAACAAATCTTCAAACTATAAATTGGGCACATGACCACATGCCAGTAATCTTACTGCCCATATTCAGACATCACGCCACTCATGATCCAAATGTTCCTGAATCAAGGTGAGGACTCTCGCGTTCACGCGTACTTTTGAGGGGATACTTCATATTGTATGAAGGGGAGTTGTCAGAGCTACAGTTTGGAGAAACAGAGAGGATAACCAGCAGAAAGCTAAGCAATGCACTCCTGTGGACATAGTTAAGCCACCAAAAAAACAAAAACAATATTACTCTTAGTGTATGCTATATTAAAGAATATGTTCAAAGCTCTACCTTGCTGTCAGACAGCTATACAGTCTGTTTCTGATGGAGACTGAAGCAGCAGTTATACAGTTATTTACAATATTATAAATATAGCGTACACCATGGGCGTCGCAGCCATTGTATGAGGGTGGGACAAGTCCCCCCCACTTTTGCAAATGATTAGTTTAGACCCCCCCACTTCTACCATGTGGAAAGTCCGTGAATCGGCCTATCCACTCGCCACACTTTGTAGAGCGCTGTGTCAGTGCTTCACTATCAAATCCATTCCACATGCTTATTGAGAGAATGCCCAAATCAATGAAACTCCGTACCATGTTTTCACTGGTACTTTGTACCAAGGCAGATTCTCCCATAGCGCGCGCATGTTCAAGGAGTGTTGTCATAGTTGGACAGCTCAGATCTGTTGTATGAAGTGATGCCGGTAGCGGAGGTAAGGCACACACACCAAATGTTCAGGAAATGGTTAATACAGCTAAAATCAAAGCTGACGATCTCTTGGTTTGATATGTTTTCTCCCCCAGACAACATGGACATAAGAACATTTTTTTTCAAAGAAGAAGAAAGTAAGTCTTCAGCGTGTATCAGTTAAATCAGTTAACGGCAGTGGCGGCAAAAGCGTCTCACTACTTGAGAGGAGTTTCGTCTTTATGTCATGATAGAGAGATACAAATACTGAATAGTTCAGATGAGAAAAGGCATCGAAATGCCAGGTTACTAGTATTTATCATGTAAACAGGGAACATGAATAACCCGATCTCTATATGCTCATGTAAACACCATATTCCCAATATGATCATAACCGGGATAATACTCATAAACGGCTTACTGATGTCCATGTAGACGCAGTCAGTGTGTTTTACTGGAGCCTCAGTTCGATAAGAGATTATTTTCTGAGTTCTTTAAGGTACTGTCTCTCAAAATGGTAATGTGCATTATGTTTTAATTATACTTATCATTCAGAAGCTTTTTGTGTGTTTTTATGTTTTACTGAGTGCTTATAGGCCATTTCCATCCCAGTATTCAGTTAACTATTTATTTTCTGTGCACATTACATAGACTAGCTAATATTCTACTTAATATCTGTATGGAGTCAGATCAGTCTCAATATTAATAAATACTCACAGAAGGATTCACAAATGTATTTTGCGATTTATATATAAATGACTCTCCACAACAATATCTCCCAATGCACTCACAAATATTTATTGTTGTATATAAATGTACAAAAAATGGGCATTTAAACTGCTTTTTATTAATTCAAAGACGGCTCTGAATTAATAATCAAATATGTTTCCTTTCTTTACTACTGGATGAAATTAGAAAATGTACCCATCATTTTTCTCATGCTAGTATAGCCACATAAAAGTATCGAACCACCTGTTAAAATGCACCAGAATACAGGAAAAAAAAATAAAAAAATTGTGGGGGGGATCCCCAAACCCCCCGTTAAAAATGTCCCCCCCACATTCAGGATGCTTCCTACGCCCATGGCGTACACGTAAACTGATATACATTTTTAGGTGGCTAAAATACTTTTCGCAGCTGCACCCATCCACAGCTTTACATACGTACCCGTGCCCGTACTCCTGCTTGTTCCTCCAAAGACATGTAAGTAATACACTGACTATGGATAAGTATCCATAAGCATCCAAACTAGCCCTTTACGAGCTTACGGTAACAAAAAACATTGTGCAACATAAATCAAATCAAAGTTTATTTATAAAGCACATTTAAAAGCGATTTTTGGTCAGGCCAAAGTGCTGTACATGTAATAAATACTACAATCACTTAAAAACACATGACTACATTCATAATAAAAGACAATAAATTACAACAGATATATAAAAAACACAGGGAAAAGTCAGGAGTCGTGCTCCGCTCTGACTAAAAGGCCAGGGAGAAGAAGTGTGTTTTAAGCATAGATTTAAAAACCCCTAGGGTCTGGGCCGACCTCACATGGAGGGGCAGAGTGTTCCAGAGCCTAGAGCCAGCTGCTGCGAAGGCTCGGTGCCCTCGGGTTTTGAGCCTGGTCTTCGGCACTATCAGCAGCAGCTGGTCAGCAGATCTTAAAGCTCTGGCTGGGGTGTAGCGATGGAGGAGTTCAGCTACATAGGCCGGAGCCTGCCCATTTAGTGCTTTAAAAACAAATAAAAGGAGTTTAAAATCAATTCTGAACCGAATTGGAAGCCAGTGCAATGAGGCCAGAATTGGGGTGATGTTGTCATGCTTTTTGTGGCCTTTTTGGGCAATAGCTGCAGGCGTTTAATTGACGCCTGGTCCATACCCACGTACAAATGTCTCTAATTAGAAAGAAAAGAGAGAAAGAAGTGGTAGAAAGAACAGAAAAAAGTAGAGTGAAAGCTTTATTCTACTTACCACACACAACAATGGTGGGAGTCAACTGAACTTGGTCCATCTGTACTTCCCCTGCCAGGCATGTGTCCTCCACATAACAGAACATTGTGTCTTCCTTTTCATCAAAGTAGGACAGCAGAAGCAGCACCATGTCTTTGACGTCTTCAGAACAACCACTTAGCTCTCCTCTCATCACTTTAAACTTGGTTACAGCCTGTAGCAGCCTTTTGCTCTTGTAAAAAGCATCAGTATTCATGTAGTTCAGGAGTCGTTTCCCCTTCAGATCCAAATTCTGTGGGAAAGTTTCTTGAAGCTCACTTCCTGTGAGTTCCTTGAAGTGGACTGCTATGCCAAGGTCGTCGAACCAAAACGGCCACTCTTGCAGGAGGGATTTTATATTTTTCCCCTGGTTGACTTGTTTACGCTGCGTGTAGAACGTTGACTTCATTAGAAGTTTGACCTCCTCTGGATTTACATCAGTTTGCTTAGACATCACCCTCAGTTTTTCCTTTTTCTCCTGCTGGCTCTCTTCGGTCTCTCCAAGGGGCAGGAATTTTAAATCCCATTTAATGCACCCATAAGTGTCCTGGATTGCTGCTCTCTGTTCTGGAGGGACTTCATCTGTGTCTGACTCGTCGGTGCCATTCTTTCGTTTTCTTATTTTTGGGGTCGTGGATCGCTTCACATTCTCTATCCTATTTTGCAATTGCTTGACCAGAGAGTGATACCCTGGCCCGATCACGTCTCCCTCTATTATGTCTTGAAGAGACGTAGGATACTTTGCCACTATCTTTTTTGCCACTTCAATAGTGTGTCTTTTACTTAAGCAAGTACTTTTTCGCTTCATTTCACACAACAGAATCCGTACCATCTCTCTTCTCATTCGTGGACTAGGTCGTTTTCCTCTCCGCAGTCTGCATCAGTTCCTCTGGCAACTTATCCCACGGTATTACAAAGCTATCCATCCAGTCTATATCAGGGCTTTTGCAGCTGTTGGAAGAGGTTGAGGATGAACTTCTGGGTGAATAGGACGTCAAAGATGCAGAAGGCCCTGGGCCTGAGCCACCAACAGATGAGCTGCTGGTTTCAGGAGTCTGGCCTGCAAAACACACACATACAAACAAAAAGAGTTATGAGGAACACCGTTTTAATGTTTCTATATTTCTGATTGATCTTTTATTACTTTGGGCACTGGTTGCGTCCTGTACTGCAATAGTCACAAGTATACATACGTCTCAGCTTCCAAGCAGAAAGGACTTTTCGGGCTTGAATTGGCCTCAAAGCTGACAGCAAATCTGTTTCCTTAACAAACTGGAAATCATCATACGTCTCCACCCCAAGGGATTGTAAAGTCTCTTCCAGAATATCCTTTGTCATCTCTGGAAGGTCAGGCAAGACCTCAGTGATGGCGCTGCGTAGAAATGTTTGCTCCAAGTCAGTCATCTCTGGAAGCATGGAAGAACGGCACTTTTCAGTTTTTAAAATTACAAATGAAAGACAAAGATAATTAGACATTTAGTCAAGTAATACTGTACATACATTATATACAGATAAGAAGAACCTCAACTTTGAGTATAGGGTGTGATTGAGGATGTATACTTTTTATTTCTGTACATGCAGAACAAAAACTGCTGTCACTTTAATACTTTTCAAATAGTATTTTATCCTTTTCCCTAAGCATACATGTGCGTTGTTAGAATGGTTTCAACACCACAGTAGCCAATATCGTGTTTATTTTGACAACACTGTGTTTCAGCGGGATGACTTGGTGCCCGTTGACAATGTATGATGGTAACGGATCAAAATCTACCAAGTCGTGAATGTTAACACATTGCAACCTTGCATTCTGTTTTGTCACACAGTACAGGTGGTATTCAGAATGATAGTCAGCTTTATGTATATCCATCACAAAATACACAGCTGAATCATTTTGAATTAAAATAATGAGCAGTTCTCCGAACTCCATGGACTCGTCATTTTTGGCCACAAGGAAAAGCCCTTTTTTATATGATGTACCTTTACACTGTATGTCTGTGGATCACTAGTATTGTTTTCTGATAAGCCAAACTCTCTCACTGCATGTTTGATTGAATCACTGTAAAGACTGGAGTAAAAAGTACAACTGTCTTTGACTTGCAGAAGTTGACTGCATCCTGGCCCAGCTGAAAGATATGCCTGAAAGATCTGATGTCTTACGGATAAAGTTAGGCAGATGTTTTTTATAGTTTTTCAAATGCCTTGCACATCTCTTGAAGTAGCTGTGTTTACTTTCAAAACGCATTGTCCATATTCTCATCCAGGGGCCACATTTCAAGATGAGTGCCGGATAGCCGGATAGTCTCATGAAATGGTGCTTTGGTTTTAGTGGACTCTCAGGAAAGAAACACTTCCTTGTTTCCAAATATTCTTGGATTGTAATGTCAAGATAGGCTACCTGTGACAACAAAATCTTTTGTGCACAAATCAGATCAACAATATCTTTAAGCTGGAGAGTCAACTGCCACACATCATCTTCTGGATTTTGCACTTTGTCACCAATTAATACAGGCAGCAATCTTAAGAAATTCCATTTCTGAATGGCTTGACCTGAGAGCTTGAATACGTCAGAGTTGACAGCACAGGGCTTAGTGAGAGCATCAGATCCTTTGTACTTGAACAGTTTTATGCGCTGGTTCAAAAGTGAATATGTAAACCATTTATTTTTCTTAATAAAATACTTTTAAGTACAGTGCAACATCATAGGATAAAACACCCTCAAATATGTCATGGCCTAAACAAGGTGGGAGACCTGGCTTGCAAACATGAAAAACTGTGAAGTCCACTGAGACAAATGTAAAATTTGTGATATTGGGCTATATAAATAAACATTGATTGATTGGTGTCAGAGCATTGAAGACAGAGTTTGCCTTTATGCCTTTGATGTGTGGACTGTCTTCAACTTGTAGATCAGCAACAGCAGAATCGTAACCTTCGGGTGTGCACTGTGAACCACATACATTTGCATCATCTCTCTTAAACTCACTTTGTGTGATTTCACAGTAAATGTTTTTGAACATCTTTTTGAATGTCTGAGCTCTTCATTATATGTTGTTCTCAGTGGTCCCTGGTGACAGACTGAGAACAGATCCTTCACACAATCACAGATTTCAGCAATAGCATCATCAGTTAGAGACATGTCATCTTTTAAAAGTGAACCTAGTTTACTTAAAATGTAATCCTGTCCCAACTCATGCACATTTTGCATCTCTTCGACAATGGTCTGTATTGTTGAAGCTGGAAGAAGGAGCTGCCCTTGCAATTTTAAGTAGAATAATTATAGATTCCTAAGATAGGTCTCATTGAAATGCTGTGGCAAATCAGTGCTTTCATTTGTTGTTGCATCATTTGGGCTCTGGGAAGCATCTTCATGTGCAGAACACGGAGAAATGGCTTTCCGTGTTACTGGACATGCCACAGTTCGCTCCTGCACTATATGATCTTTTAAGTGGGATATACTGTAAGTTCTTCCACTGTTTGAAATTGGCGCGTACATAACGAAATTGCACATATCAAATCTGTAACAACGGCTCTAGCAGTGGCAGAGGCTGCAGGCACATTGTGAATCCGATAAAAGTGAGCTTTAAAAGCTGCGTAAGTACAAAATGTGCGCTTCCAACACATTTGAAAAAACACTGGGGTTCGTTCCTATGCACTCTACAATGCAGCACATAGCCCCTCAAAGTCTGTAGCGTTTTGCTGCAAAAATGGCAGGTAATCATTTTTAGCACGCTAACAAGACTGCCTTCACAACAGCATGAATTAAACGAAAAGAAAGAGTTCAGCTTTCAGCATAATACTTCACTAACGTTACCAGACTATTTAAATGAACTCCCGGTCAGTAGATGTTATAACTATGACTGCAAAATACACTCAATCACAAACAGAAGCTAGTATTTTCTTGACAACACACCGTCTTATAATTCAAGTTTGAAGAAAATAAACGGTTTACTTACCAGTGCTACAGATCATGATCCTCCACTCTTCATCTGCACAAAGCTCTGTGCGCAGGCAGACTTGGCCGCGCACTCGAGCCGTAAAGCTCCTTACACACCAAACTGACACCAAAGAACACCAAAGAACACGTCCCAACGGAACGTCGGGTCACGTCACCTCACGTCGCCTCACGTCTCCTGTGTCTTGGCCATGTGTCGCACTGGAACACACCGCAAAGACTTCAGCCGACGGCCAAGAAGCACGTAGGAACTGCGCATGCGTGAGTGGCAATAACTCTCCTTACCAGCAGGCGGCGGTAGTGTGTATTCGTCATTCAAAAAGAAGCAACAACCGGAAGAAAGACTGTGTGATAACCGAGAGAAGAAGAACAGACTGCGTGATATAAACAAACAACAAATGGCGTGTGCGTTCCATTTTCACTCTACAGCGAGAAGCTCATGGGGCTTTCCCGAACCTGTGTCGAGAGCTGGAGTTAAATGAAATCTCAGATTTGCCTTCTTAATAGTTTCTTTGGGTCCCTCACTTCCGTTTTGCTTCTCATGCACTGATTCGCTAGCTGAACAGCCAATCAGAGTGATTTATTTGGCCGACAGCCTACCGATTCAACATGTCGCTTGGAATAAAGCTTTAGGATTTTGTTTTTGTATTTTGTGTTGGGGTTCTCACCTGCTTTGTGTTCTTACACAAACCGGCCTTTATATTTCTAAACAGCAAATCAGTGCTTTCATTTGTTGTTGCATCATTTGGGCTCTGGGAAACATCTTCATGTGCAGAACACGGAGAAATGGCTTCCCTGTACATGTCACTTATGCTATCAACAGAACATGCTCTAGAGGTCTAGAGTTACATAAACAGAAGTAATGCATAAAACTGGTTATTTAAAAATTATTTCACTTAAAAAGGCACTTGGTGTAAATACTACATTTAAAGTACAATTTATTTAAGTGATTTTTAAGGGGTTACTTTAAATAGAAAAGGCTAAAGGGCCATGGCAATGAGCATCAAGGCGCAACATTTCTGCTTATCTCCTCAAATGCTTGTTGCCGAATTCTGGAGTGAGGGGTGTAGAGGTTTATCTTTGGGTGTGTGGAAAGGTCAATTTCTCGTTATGCAGGTCCTGTGTAGAGCAGATATTATGTTAACCGGCTAAATTGGCAATCTGGTCAATTGAAACTGGAAACTGACCTACATCAGCATGCTGTTCCATCACTGATGATAAGTAATATGATTAATACACTGATATGTTTGTTACTGTACAAACAGACCAAGAGAGACACTATTTTCTGACAGGTTGTGCCCAATTTACTGCTGGGCCAAGGCCAGAAAAAAATCCACCAGCTGAGGTTCCAAGAAAACCAAAAAACGACCAATGTGGCAACGTTTTGGATTTGAACTTGCACCACACCAGACAGTGATGCAGCCAGGCCTGCAGTTCTAATAATGCTGGCTCTCGTGTGCTCTACCCCCAATTACAGACAAACACAATGTGCTTAAGCTAATAAGACACAAACATGTATAATCTTTCATGTCTTTATTGAACTCACCCATTAAACATTTGCATTGCTAATGGCAAAGCAAGTGAACTTAAGCCATTTCTTTTGGGATAAGGTCTTGGCTTTGAACAACTCTAAACAGATTCACTTTGTACTAAGCCATTGTGTATTAAATTGACATCGATATTTCGGGTCATTGTCCTGCTGCACCCCCACCCAACGTCGGCTGAGCTTCAGCTGGCGGATAGCCTCTCTCACATTATCTGTAGGATGTCATGGTAAACATTTAAGTTATTATTTCCCTTGGTCGCATGCAGTTCAGGCCCCGAGTCAGCAAAGCAGCCCCATATCAGGATACCCCCCCCCCCCCCCCCCCCACCACCGGGAAGATGTTTTCATGTTTGTATGTATGTTTCCGTTTTCATAGCAGAAACATTTAATTGGACTACAAAACATTTTCCCAGTAGTGTTGTGGAGTGTTGAAGTGCTCTGTGGCAAACTTCAAAGGTGTTATTTTTTAGAGTGGGGGCTTCCTCTGTGGTGTCCTGCTATGGACCCCTTCAAGCCTTCAACTGTAACTCTGGGGTTCTCTTTAACCTCATTGATTATTCTGCGTTTTGCCTTTGGATATATATTTTGTAGGCAGCCACTTCTAGAAAGAGTGATACAAAAAATGGGATTGATGTATATCTTAACTTATGAAGATTACTGTGTAAACCTTTCCAGCTTTATGAACCTGCCTGGTCGCCCGCAGGATGCGTTCTAAATATAGTGTGAGTCATCACTTAATAAATAAATTACTTTTGTCTTACATGAGTAAAGAAAATAAAAATGTTTGTTACTGTGGACTTTCAAGTCATTCAGAGGGAAGGGGTCTCCTCTCTGCTGCTGCTGCTGCGGGGGGCTGCGGCATGCTGCAGGATTTCCGCCCCGTGTAGCGAGTATTTTCAGGACTTCTGATCCCTTTGCTGGGAGAAATGTTTAAAAACTTGTGAACTCTGTCTGAAGTTTTTCTGCTGATTCAGTCTCTGTGTATCAGCAGTCTCTGCAGTGAACAAAAGGAACACGTCTGTCCGACGTAAACACTCAGACACTCACCTTTAAATCGTGCTGTTCATATTTAACTGTTGGTCCCAATCGCAGCAGCGTGACATTGTCCTCCACTTTCACTGCAGTGGGAACATACTCTCTAGTCTGCTCCGTGTCTATTTATTTTCTTCTCAGAGAGTACCAGAATGCATAGTTTACATGTTAATATTTAAACAAATCTTCTTCCCATCCCATCACATTTCAAAACAAAGTGGGAAACATTGGAAACAGTAATATGTAAAAATATTGTTATCATATGTAGCCTATTATATGTATAATATTTATTATTCAAAGGAAAACTGCTGATGTATATTCTTCAGATAAATTATATCAAACTAGTAACCCTCCGTATTCCTCGTTATCCTTCAGGTAGCTCTCAGTGTCAAAAAGGCTGGTGACCCCTGCTAGTGACTTAACAATAGATGTTGAAACTGCTAGAAGTGAGTCTTAATATTATAATTTTTCACTGACAATAAGTGTAAATGTCAAGTTTAAATGCATCTGTATTAAGGGTGAGTTAAACAAGTGATTTTCTTTTAAGGAGCAGTTGCAACAATATCTCATTAGTCATTGTACTCTAAACATCTATATTATCATGAATCCATAAGAAATGAAAGCATTTAACACAAAGTCTCAATACTTCAGAACAGTCTCAGTTACCATCTTAAGCTAAAGAGAGAGCTAGACACATAATATATGCTCATCAACGGTCCAATAGTTTAGAATTATCCTTTAATAAACAATATCTGTGTGAGATCTGAGTTCAGTGTCACAGTGTGCAATGTTTAATTCAGCTTCAGCCTCTCTCATACTATGAGAGTATTCTTTAATAAGGTGACCTAGTTCTCGGCATATGCAGCTAACAGTGTGATACAATTTGTTCAACCTGCAGAATGCTAAAGCCTTCGTTTGATCCCATTCCTGCTCACAAATACTCTTTCTAACTCCCATTACGCCACTGTGTCTGTCCTCTGCTCCATCAGGCCCTGGGGAGGAAATGGGAGCCAAGGCATCGTTGGTGGAAGATCCGGTTCCTGGGTCTGCTATGGTAACTTCTCCCACTCTGGACAACATCCGGGCAGCCTATGAAGAAGGAGAGAATGAGGCTGCCAGGGAGCTGATCCAACAGGCCTGCTGTGTAGAGTGCAGCGCAGCAGTGCCTCACATCGATGGGGTGAGCACACGTAACATTTAAGATTTAAAGATGTTACTGTTACTATTGAGGGAGGCCACAGAGAGACCTCCATCACTCAGAGTTCATTTATATAGCCCAATATCACACATTGACATTTATCTCAGTGGAATTTACAGCATGTACAGAAAATAAATATGAACACAACACCCTCTGTCCTTGGACCCAGACATCGGACAAGGAAACACCTCCAAAAAGATTGGAGAAACCTCAGGGAGGGCAACAGAGGGGGATCCCTCTCCCAGGATGGACAGACCTGCAGTAGATGTTGTGTGTCAATTAAAAAGATAACACATTTACAACATAGGTAGTCCACATTTTTGAAAAGACCACTTCTATAAATAAGAAGATGATGAAGATGAATCCAGGTGGATGTCAACATTCCTCTGGATAAGAGAAGTAGTAAGGTGAGCATCAGGCAGGACCATAGCAACAGGAGTGAAGGTGCCCCAGCCAACCATATCAGGAGCTCTGCATGATACTGGCCTGTATGGGAGTTTTTTTCTCTCAAGAACAACCATACAGTATCAAAGCTTCTGGAGTTTGCCAGTAGGCACAAGAGAGAACCAGAAGGACGAGCGCTCTAATGAGATGAAGATGGACAAATTCAAAAATTCAAGGTGCTATGTGTGGTGTAAAGCATACACTGCCTCAGGACACACTGCTAGGGAGGAACTTGACCTTTCATCAGGTCAATGATTCCAGACACCAAACAGAGAGGATAATGCCATGCAGTGGCCAAGGCAAAGTCCAGATCTCCTCCCATCCAATCTGTGGCACTTTTTGAAAGCTGCGGTCCACAAGCATCATCCAACCAACCTGAAAACCTGGAGCAAATCTGCAGAGGAGAGCGGTCAGAAATCCCTGTGAACACTGCGCCCAGCTGCTAGACATTACCCTCAGAGACTTCCTGCTTTTACTTCACCAAAGTCTGCTCTACCAAATGCTAATGTGTAGGGGATGACACTGATGCAGGTAGCAATTTTCTGTTTTTAATTTTCTTTAAAAGATTTACTGAAGGATAATTAATGTTATCAATGAAAGTATACCTTTTAGAGCAGGGGTTCCCAACCTTTTTTCCCAAGAGCCCCCCCCAAATGACTCCTGTTGGAAATTGCGCCCCCCCCCCACACACACACACACAAGGGGGGGGGGGACTTTTTTTAAAGTCTCAAAAATGCTACAACTACTGTCACAAACTGGATGAATGTGAAGTATTTTGTTAAAGGAGGATGAAAGCGTAATTAAGGAGCACTATTGGAGTGACTTTGATGGTTATTGGACTCAGGATTCATTCAATTGGATTCCCGCTGTATGAAGAAATTAAAGGACGGCGCGCAAGTGTAAACAATTCACAAAGGGATTAAACTATTTAAAACACATGCTCAAAGTAAGCCAGATTTTGCCGATGTTTTTATGTGGATTCAAAAGTCCTAAATAATCTACAAAATGGAGGAGACCGATCTGATCGGAGCAACTGTGACAAATAATCCAACTGAAACCGGCATGGACAATGACTATGTTTTAAAAATGCGCTTATCCAGACAAGCCCGGTTTGGACACTTTACGAGCAGAAGAAACATTTCTATTAAAGAAAGAATTATACATTGCTGTCTTTTTATGCCTTTAATAGCTATACTAACTTGAATTTGTATTCAAATGAATGAATCAATTATTTGATATATTTTGTATTGTATTGTAGAGACAAGGCTTTTAGTGACAATCATGTATTGCGTTACAATTATATGTAAAACAAAAAAAAAAAAAAAAAGTCTAAATATGATATTTGGCCTCAAATCATCTGAGGCCTGGCCCTGCGATCTTTGGGAACCCCCAGGTTGGGAACCACTGTTTTAGAGCATATTACTTTCTATAAAAACACTGAATGGAAAAATATGTTTGTGTATAATTTGTGATTCAGACAAATCTGATACTCTTGCAAACCACTGTACATATGACTACTCCAATGATGAATCTGTGTCTTTGTTTGTGCGTGTTCCTACAGGTTGGTCTTCTTTGTGTTGCCTCTCAGCATGGTGATCTGCAGAGTGTCTCTTACCTCCTGAGAGAAGCCCGTATCATTTTACCTCAGGAACCATCCAGCAGCAACCCAGCCATCCTGGCAGCGTACTACGGCCACGCCAGCGTGGTCAAAGAGCTGCTGGACTCCATCCCTGGTAAGAGGAAAATAAACAGTTTAAGATTCATGATATATGGAACAGGGCAAACCTTTAGTTTCACAAGTAACATGTACTGTATACAATACATTCATTGAATCGAAGGCCAGTTGATGTCCTGAAGTTTATTAAATGATATATTCATTGTGTGTTACTGCTGTCAAAGTTAATGCTAAACCGCTTTGCAATATTTTAAAAAGAGACACTCCACCATTTTAATGTAAATGTTATATAATGTCCCTTGTGTCTCTGAAAATAATTCCAACAATGTGTTTGTGATGTCCTCGGGTTATCTCAGCCCTGGACTTTGGGATGATATATATAAAAAAAAGAAACCTGAGTTACAAACTTGAGGTGTGCAGTTGGTCAAGCGATGTATTTTAACCAGAAAGTGAGGGTCTAATAAAGTTATAGAAAGGGATCGAATTATGGGAATTGTATGACTCAGTAATTCAACTGACTTCACTAACATTCAGTATATCCGGACCACACAGGACTCTTTACAGGACAAATACTTTCTAATAACATTCATTTGTTTTCCTCCTTGGTTAATCTATTCCGCTTGCTGGTGTTACTATGTCACATAATCCTAACATGACCTTGCTTTTGATTAAGACTCACACCATGTCCTCACCTTGACCTGAGCGTGCTGGAGAGTATGACACTGGTACATTTTAAACGGTTTAATACCAAACCGTAAGTAGAATATGAATATATACTTTTTTTACAAAAAATATAGAGATTGAGTATTTTACACACCAAAATAATATCATTTTTGACCTTCCTTTCAACATTGACAGAACCATTGTTGAGTATGTCAGGGAATAATTTCCATAGATGTTTACCTTTTGCCCTCTGACGCAGATGACCAACCTTGGTCATCTGTTATCTCCCTTGAGGAGGGGGGCTGTTTTAACCATTTGTTGTTGTTGCCAGTTTATGACACGGCAACTTTAGGTCAAGATGGTTTTATTGTTACGACCGGGCATCTTGCGGTCAAAGATAGTTTATTGTTACGGGGAGATTTGGAACGCTTCCTTCTCGGGCTTGATGACTCGAAAGGTGTGAAATCTTCGAGGCCATTAGCATCAACTGCAAGTAATTCAGTGTCCCCAGCTGTTTAGGCTATCTAGTGAAATGTTGATTACTCTCAAGCAAACCAGTTAAAAGTTCTTACGAGAGAAAGATTCTTCAGAATTGATTGTGGCAACTCTACCGTGCAGTCAGAACCTCTGACTCCTGACTTGTTTTGTGAATTCTCCGCCGAAGCTCCAAATAAACCATCAGTGTTTGACATCAAAGCTCCAGCTCTCCATCGTGTCTCTTTTGAGTCTTGACTCCAATTGCTACAGAAGTTTCCCCCACAGAGTAAATAATGGGTCTGATGGGTTCCGCATGGTAATTTGAAATGGTCTGTTGGACTAAAGGAAGCCCTGCAGTGTGTGTGTTGGTTGATGAAGAGTCCTCACACTAATCTCTGGTCTACCTTTCAGGTCCATGTCTGAGGAGAGACTTGTTGAACTTTATGCTGGCGACATCCTGCCAGCAAGGTCAGCTGGACGTGGTGCGGCTGCTAGTCCACGGCTACGCTGCTGACACCAAGGACTGTGCCGTCCACAGCGATGAGTTCGCTGTCATTACGGGGCTGCCACTGTATGCTGCTGCACAAGCAGGTAGGGTAATATACACAAACAATCCATCTTTATTCAGTTGGAAAATAAATACCACATTTGTACTATTCCTGTTACTCCTATTCTACTCCCCTTGTCTCCTCTGAGTATCCCTTTTAGATGGTTAACATAATGATTGCACACCTTGATCAATTTCAGTGTCAGTGGCCGGAGGAAGGAAAGAAACATAATTAGCCAAATGGAAAGCATATGTGTACTCATACTGATACACACTTTTACACTTGAATTGCTGGGTGGTGGTTGGTTATGTGTGTCTATTTAAGGAGCCAAGACAACCTGATTATGCACTGAAACATTTTTGAAGAGATCATGTCTGTTTTTATGTTTACATTTGTCATGCAGAAATACAATCTAATTTACACTTGTATATTTATTACGTGATTATAAAGTAATGAAAAGGACACATTACTGCTCAAATGAAATCAATGAATCAAATTTCATTTTTTCATTCCAATATCCTGTACTACAAATTAGCCTCAGGGGTCTTTACAGTCTGTACAGCAATTACACTTCTGTCCAAAGACCCTGGCAGACCCTCCTGTAATCACAAAGCTAAGTGTGAGCCTCTCCGCTCACACAGGGTTCAATGAGGGACGGAAAGAGCAGGGTTTGGTTGTAACACAGGGGTTTATTGTTAAACATACACAAAACACGTTGCCCTTGCGGGATCCTTCACAGGTCCTTTGGCGTCCTTCTAGGATCCAGCCTACTGCAAGACAGACCAGAACCAGGTTACCACATGCTTTTATTCAGTGACTGATTACCTGATTCTGATCAGCTGTCTGGCCGCAGGCCGAGCCACTCCCTTCACTCCAGCAGCCGGCACCCTACCACACCCCGCTGCCACATACCCCCACCGCCTGACTCAGGCCGGGATCCCGCCGGCCTCAATCTAACTCCCCCCTCCACCGAGCGAGAGAGGAAATCATCCACGACCATCCGGTTACCCGGCCTGTGGATCACATTGAAGTTGAAAGGCTGCAACGCCAGATACCACAGAGTGATCCGAGCGTTGGCATCCTTCATGTGGGGCATGGTCCGACCAGAGGGTGAAAGGGCGCCCCAGGAGGTAGTAACGCAGGGCACCGACCGCTCACCGTATGGCGAGGCACTCCTTTTCCACCGTATTGTAGTTCACCTCCCTCTGGGCGAGCTTACGGCTAATGTACAGTACTAGGCGGTCGACCCCCTCTACCTGCTGGGACAAAACGGCCCCCACCCCACTGTTCGAGGCGTCGGTCTGCAACACAAAAGGGAGAGAGAAGTCAGGAGAGTATAGAAGCGGCTTACCACAGAGGGCTTTCTTAACCCTCTCAAACGCCAGCTGACACCGCTCCGTCCACTGGACCGGATCTGAAGTACCCTTTCGGGTCAGGTCGGTCAGAGGGCTGGTTAGCTCCGAAAAGGATGGGATGAACTGCCTGTAGTAGCCGGCTAGCCCCATTAACCTCCTGACCTATTTTTTCATCTTGGGCGCCGGACAGGCTGAAATGGCGGCTGTTTTCTCTTTCTGTCGCACCAGCCCGCCGTTAGATATATTTTATCGGTAGGCCTATTGGAGACATTTAAAAAATATATTTCATATGTATTATTGCTACATAAACATTATATTGCAGTTTTAGTTTCGCCAACTCCGTTTCTAATATGCAATACGACTACAAAATGCATCTATGATGTATTTTCGACCTTATTTTCGATCATCTTTCCAATCCAGACGAGAGATCTCTCTCTCCCGTCGGTGTGCGAGGGGGCGGGGCAGTTTATAAAAGGTCTCCTGACTGTGTTACAGACTGTCATCCTGGTTAGTGGTTACTCTGGGTTCTGTCTTCAAGACAGAGTTGGATTTTTTTGTTAATTGGATGGGACTTGATTGGATTCAATATGCAGCGGCTCGTCTTGTCATCAACCTTCCAAAATGTTCCCACACCACTCCGCTCCTCCGCTCCCTTCACTGGCTTCCAGTAACTGCTAGAATCCACTTCAAGACAATGGTACTTGCATACCATGCTGCGAATGGATCTGGCACTTCCTACATCCAGGACATGGTTAAACCGTACACCCCAGCACGTGCACTCCACTCTGCATCAGCCAAACAGCTCGCTGCACCCGCACTGCGAGGGGGACCCAAGTTCCCATCAACAGAAACACGTGGGTTTGCTATCCTGGCTCCAAAATGGTGGAATGAGCTCCCCATTGAAATCAGGACAGCAGATAGCTTACACATCTTCCGGCGCAGACTAAAAACTCATCTCTTTCGACTCCACTTCGAGCGATAGAATTACTAACAAAGCACTTATACTCAACTGGCTTATCTAAAGCCAGTTGAGTAGCACTTGAAATGTTTTGGCTCTATGAAACCTGATGTTCTTATATGATTCTGTTTTCTTCAAGTTTGTATCTTCTTGGTCGAATGCACTTAAAACTCTCTCAAAACCCATATGAAACAGAACTGTACAACATTTTTCTTTATGCATATTTTACTAACCACTCCGCTTTTAAACTCTATTTTTGTTTCACTATCCTATAGTATGAATTTGAATTATTCCATACCTTATTTTCATTTATTTTCTTATTTTGTATAACTATAATGATGATGATAAAAGGTGTGCCCTGGAAACACTTGTTTACATAAATGGTGACCAAACAATTTGAGGCCCACTGAGATAACTTAGACTAAAGTTAGCTATCTAAACACTCAGAGTCCTTTACCTCACTGAGCTGTAGTTATCTGAGCCTCTCAGTCTGACAGGAGAGTGCTCTCCTCCACCTTGTTGTAGAAACAGCTCCTTATATCTGTTAGCGCAGCTAGCTAACCAGAGGCTAACAACAACAATCCTTGATGGCGGTGCGCACTATACCCTGGATATTGGGTTAGATTTGTCCCATCTCTAGTCCAATACGTCAGGGAGTCTGGGCGGGGAGTTAGCAGAGCTGTGTGCTAGCTCTGGTATGTAAGGGAAGTCTTCTGACCAGTAAAAGTGCTGATGAGCCAATTGTTGGCTGATAGGGGTTCGTCTGGGAAGCCCATGACAGTTTTAGAATGACCCAGCATGCACAATGACAGGAATCCAAAACTATAGCTGCACATACTGAACAACTGCAAGAAAGTATACGTTTCTGTGTTGAAAACTTTTAGGCCATGTAATTATTGAACAGTACAGTGACAGATAGTGAACACTGGGACTTCGAACACATTAAGTGAGTTGTGCGTTTTGTGTTGCAGGTAATGAGGAGATATCTTGCTTCCTGCTGCAGAACGGGGCGGGGTTTTCCTCATACACCCTGATGGACCACCCAGCCTTCAGCAAACACCTCCTTAGACTCAAACTACAGGAAACCACGAACACAGAAGGAGACAAGGTCTGTATTCTGGAAACAAAGGTGGTAATAAGAATGTGTTTCGGAACCAACAAATGTGAGGCATTCAGAGGAGAGCTCATATTTAACAGCAGATTGTGTCAAACCTTAGGGAGAAGAATGTCTGCTCTGTTTGAAAACAAAACACCAGCTTAGGCGTTACACATTTGGCAGACAATTTAGGAGGAGTTTTTTTGCTGCTATGAACTAAATGCAAGTAAAAAGTCTCAGTTTGACTTGCGTTAGAGTTTTGATACGTCTGAGTGCCAGCTCATTGCGGTGCCGACCAATGGCTTGTGGTGTCAGAGCAGTGATCAGGAATCCTATTAGTACACAAGGCAATTCATTCCTAAATCCATTCATCCAAAACATTAAAAGAACAATAAGGAATTTGTGTGTGTGCATGCGTGTGTTTGTGTGCATGCGTGTGTGTGTGTGCGTGTGGATGCGGAGGTGCGTGTGAAGAGTGGAACTACCTGCCCAGCTGGATAGATCGAGGGTACTGAGACAAGAGCACCTCCACTTACCCCAGTAAGTTCTGGTAGTAAGAGGGCAGGGAGTGTTAATATCGTTTTACAGCGAAATACTCAGAATAGCCATATAGAAGTTATCTTTATATTATTGTGATGAGATCTCTACTGCATATGGATCATGTCAATTACAAACTCATAATGTGAATGAAAATAGTCATTTTAATTATAAAAGATAGTAAAATATTGAAATTATATTATATTATATATTCTATCATATTAAACCAATTGCAGTATTTACATACGAATACATTTTCCTTTGTTTTCAAAGGATCTTTAATAATTAAAAAAAGCCTTGACAATACTGCATGAAATTGAAAACTCTGAAAGAATAATATGATGAAAGTTCATTCATTTTTCAGCTAAGCTTTACAATGTATTACAATTAGGTTGATAAGATTTTAGTCACCCTGTTTACCCCCCCCCCCTCCATGCTGTGTGCAGGCTGTGTCTGTGTGCTGGAGCGGTCTGCAGCTGCCCTGGTTGGAGCTCGATTGGTTCATGGATGTCTCCTCACGTATCGCCCACCTAGATCTGTCCTCCAACAGCCTTGGGGCTTTGCCCTCCGTGGTGCCCTGGGGTCTCATCGGCCTGCAGACTCTAGATCTTTCCAGCAATCTTCTGAAGGAGCTGCCAGCTGCTGCCAGCTCCCAGCAGGTCCTCTGCTCCAGGTACACAGGCACCAGCTGTGACAAATACACACTGCCAGCTAGCAGCTATACGTCATTATCTTCTAAAAAAACAACAACATACAAGTTATTATCTCATACATACAAAGTATTATCTCATACTCACAAGTTTATTTCATTTGTACAAGTTATTAAGGAGTCATAGCGATGGGCCCTGTCCAGAGCCAAAAAAGCTGCTTTTCTGTCAGGTGAGGAAATGTACAGTATCACCAGAGCCAGACTGAAAGCTGGCATAAAAGAGCCAAAGCAGAGCGATCAAGAGAGACAGAAGGAACCTCATCACCAAAAATACCGAAGCTAGAGGAAACGCCGTCCAGACTAACACTGGATTAACACTGGACTAGGTTGTTTATGTTTGCACCACCAGATACCAAAGCAAATTCCTTGTATGTGTAAACGTACCTGGCAATACACTTGATTCTTATTCTGATGCTGAACATAGGCTGCAGAAGCAGGAGCACCCCCACCATATGCTCATTGCTCCTGAAAAACCCAATGCCTCATGTTCTGTTTGTACATGTGCAGAACCGTGTAGTGAATAAATCAGGCCCTGCCTACATTCAGGAATTGCTTCCATTATACACTTCAGCACGTGCACTTCACTGTGCACAACTCCCTGCTCTCTATCGTGGCTCCAAAATGGAATGAGCTCCCCATTGATATCATGACAGCAGAACATCTACACATCCACCATCGCAGAACATTTACAAATAATTAGATGAATATGAATTTGTCATTTCTGCATGTAGCACTTTGAACAGTTTGGCTCTTTTGAAGCTGATGTACCTTCAGGATTCTTGCTTTTCTGAGTTTGTATTAACATGGTTATGTGCACTGACTTTAATACACTTTTAATAAAAAGTGCCAGCTTAATGTTATTCAATGCTTCCAGTCTTTAAATGTATTCTGTTAATGGGCTCCATGATTAAACTCCATGATCTGCTTTTTCTTAAGCTAAAAGGGCAAACAATTGACCAAAATGTCAGCGTTTAAGCTTTTCTCGTTTACAAAAGTAGGGCAAACACTGATTAAAGAGTGATTCCTAAATGAAGCTGGTTGTATCATAAACATCATCCCTCTCTCCTGTGCTCAGGTTACAGCACATCAATCTCTCCCAGAACCAGCTCAGCAGTCTGCCGCCAGGACTCCTCCATCTGACCCACATCCAGAGAATTTCTGCTGCTAAGAACCAGCTCACAGACCTGTTTGACATTCCTTCCAGTATGTTCTAATCATTTCAAAAATAATTTTGTATTTGTGACCGATCATTTTTCAGTGGTCTCTTCATTTATTACAAAGCTGTAATAATCAACATGTTGGTAGTACACTTATGTAAACACATCATGTGAGATTAATGGAGGTTGCCATATATTTTCCATTATAGTGACTATTACCATTTCAATACTGATTCAAACTATTTCCAGTGGCAACAGCTGAAAGGCCTTTCAGTTTCAGGGTTGATTTTCACTTCGGCTGTGTTCGGTTTTTCTTCTGTGTCAGCCACTAACTGGATTGGTCTGCGTAAGCTGGAGGAGCTGGATGTGTCTGATAATTGTCTCAGCAGCCTGCCCACAGCAGTCCTGCACTGTCTGAAGTCCCTGATCCTGCTCAATGTGTGCAGGAACAAACTGAGCAGCTTCCCGGAGCCCTGGGCCTGTCCTCTGGTGAGAAACTGGAATGCTGTCATCCACTTCCTGTTTGCTATATCTGCTAATTCTGATGCTGCAGTTTGGGGTTTTGCTGGAACTTAATGTATCAAAGTCAACTTTAATGCCAATCTTTCAGTTTGTGTGTACAGACAGAGAGATCGAAATAACGTTTCCAACAATCCTGAATACAATAATACAAATATATATATACAAATATGTATAAAATATGTATATCCTATATATACACAATCAACAGACACATTTAAACATATGCACACATTAAGATAAAAACACAACAACAATGTGTGGGGGGTGGCTCACCTGTTCCACAGCAGTACCACCAGTGGTCTGTGGGTGGGGGTGTTGGATGTAGTTTCTCCACATTGAGAAAGAGATTGTTGTCTATGCACCACTGGCCAGCTGGTTCACCTCCCTCCTGTAGTGGGTTTCATCGTTGTTGCTGATGAGATATGAGATGTATAATAAGTGAATTAAATGAATATCATCCAAAATAACCAAATGGATATTCTCCTATCACATCCTATGCAGAAGCAATGCAACACTTCCTCCAATGTCATTGAGAATCTTCCAAACACCATCTCCATGTCCTGGAGGACACAGCTGCAGGAGGTGGACTTCTCTGACAACAGCCTGAAGGAGTTGCCCTCATATCTCTTTGAACTGGAGGTGTGTATGTGGACCAAGAGTGCAGTTAGGGATTAGAAATGATAGTTTAAACCAAAATTCATGAATGAATATGATAACAAAAGTATTAATACTGCTGCGGGTGATCGGATAAGTGTGCGTATTCCTGTTGTTCCGGTTGTCGTTTATACACCCTTATAAAGAACAGGAGGAGGAATACCAAAGTGAGCAGGCTGAGTGAAAGGGCTAATGCTGTTTCTGCTCATCCAGCACATCCAGCACATCCATAACTTATATTGTCTACTTGCCCAAAAATGGAGCAGAGCAGGGAAGTTTTTATTAAGTTTTAAAACACATGTAGAAAGCAATAGTATTTCTGTGAGGCCCGCCGACCAACTACACAACCAGTCTATGATGTACAGATATATCTGTTAGACACCTTTTCTGGGAGCTGAAGCTGCTGCTTTTAACACTCTTTCAAGTTTTGCCTCATACTGACATACATACTTCTGGCGGCTCATTTGGCTGGAGGAACAGCTGTAAGCAGACATGAAAGTGTGAATGTGCAGTCACAGCATCTCCTCCTCCCATCAGGCTCTAGTGTCGTTGAGATTGTGTGGGAATCACATTGACACACTCCCTGCCCCCAGTAAGTGGAAGTGCTCTAAGCTCAGGACCCTGGATCTATCCAGGAACCAGCTGGGCAGGTAGGTCCACTCTGCACACACACACACACACACACACACACACACACACACACACACACACACACACACACACACACACACACACACACACACACACACACACACACACACACACACACACACACACACACACACACACACACACACACACACACACACACACACACACACAGACACACAGACAGATGGACATACGTACGTTCGTTCCCATTTTGCTGGAGCTCATAACCGTCCTGTGAGCCATCTGTCAGCATCAATATATATACGGATAATTCCTAAATCTAGTGAGAAAACTCTTCCTAAATGTCTTGCTGATTAATCTTTTTTTATAAGGGAAATTGGCACTTAAAGAAAAAACATGCAGTATACTGGGTTGGAAGTTTATATGGGTGTCTGCCTACAAATAGATTAGTATTTGTAACTTCTTCTACTGCTTTTACCTTTTTATCAAATTTAAAATTGTCTATTTAGAACAGAGGAGGGGCCCAAATCCAGGAAGCTGGCCTTCCTGACAACCTGGAACAGGAGGGACCCAGAGCCAGGTACATCTGCTTCACATGCATTCAAAGCATTTGAGTCTGATCAAGTCCAATCAGATTTGTTATCACACGATTACATTGTTTGAGCCATAGAGTGTCACAGTGATGCGTCCTAAAACCTGGAAGTAAACTCTTTCTGGTTCCTTCGACAAAAACCAATGCAAATCATAAATCTAATCGATAGATTTATGATTCGAAAATTATAAAAGTATGACATGTGGATATTATTTAAAGATTAGAATTGTCCAGTACTTGCAATAGTTCTTCAAACTGATAAAGTGTATAGAACATGATTTGTAGATCTCTTTATATTTGCCTTTTGTTTCACTGATGTTTGATGTATGGAGAGTGAAAGGTGAGTTGAGTCGAAAAGATCTGTGTAGCAGTTCAATATCAAATCATGAAACATGTTGTTTAACTCTAAAGCAACAATGAGAATTGCCAAGAGATGGATTATGAGATAGAAAAATTAAAAAAACCAACAAATGGCTCCCAGCCTCCGGGTGACACGCATTAATTGAACCATCTCTGACCCCATAGCTCAAACTAATCAGATCTTGATGAATGATTCCGTCCTGTGGTGAGGTTTGGTTCAATACCAAATTGTTGTGCTACAGTGTTTTGTTTTGTATCAGTGTTACATACATAATGTTTTACATCATTTCAGACTAATGTGTAATATGCTGCTTACTTGTTATTTCCTTTGGAAATGTTGGCACAAAGCCATTTTCAGTATAAGTTACATTGTTATAAAGTGTCTGTTGTGTTTGACCATGCATGGCTCTGTCTTGGCAGTGTGTTCCATAGAGTTTCCCATGATTCTGCGGGACTCACTGGAAGTGCTTTTCTTGAATGATAACCAGCTGGAGTGTGTTCCCCAGTCAGTGTGTGGTCTGCACAGCCTCACTGAGCTCTACCTCTCCAAGTGAGTCTGCCCATTGCACATGAGTTTAAATAGATTTTAAAAAACAATTGAATAAATTGAATTGTAAATATATACAAATCAACAGAAAAGTTAATCGTTTAAAAAGAATACGGTTTAATAGAACAATCTGCTTCTTAAAATAAAAAACATACGATACTCTAGACCAATGGTTCTCAAACTTTTCCTGTCATTCCCCACTTTGAACAGGTGGGCCTTTTCAAGCCCCACCTGTTCCTCATCGCTCCAATAAAATGGTAGGCCAAGCTTAAAATTGTCAAATGTAACGTTCAATAACAGGGGTCTCCAACCTTTTTTAGGATGAGAGCTACTTTCAAAAAATAAAACAAGTCGTGGGCTACTTTTACTCCTCTTTTTTGTTTTTTTGCAGTGTATATATTTAGCACATTTTAACATTATTATATGCTACCTTTAACCTTTGTGTGCTGTTTGGGTCTGTGGGACCCGTTTTCAGTGTTTATTAAAAAAAAATGTATGCAATTTAATTATTTTAACCTGCTTTATTTGGGGGTGGACGTCACATCCTCTAGGGGGGTCCAGGGGCATGCACCCCCAGGAAGATTTTTTTTAAATGTTGAACTTAAATGCATCAATCTGGTGCACTTTGAGCTAGGGCTGCTCAATTAATCGTATTTTAATCGCAATTACGATTTTGGCTTGCAACGGTTATGAAAACAACATAATCGAAATAAAACGATTTTATTTTTTTAAAATAGGTTTTTCAGTTGAATTATACTTAGAGTTCAGGGTAATCAACTGTTAAAAACATACTTTTCAAATTATTTTCTTCAATAAATTGATGTTTTCAAAGTAAATGGTTAATCGTTTTTTAATAATCGTGATATCAAGTTATTGACCCAAATAATCAAGATTATGATTTTTGCCCTAATCGAGCAGCCCTACTTTGAGCACAACATGAATTTATGGATACAGCTCTCTACACTCATATGAAAGGGGGCTGTATACTTTTCACTAATCCAAACATCTTTAGAATATGATCACAACAAATCATTTAAACTTGTTTATTCTTATCTTATGTTACCTAGTTAGCATTCTTTCTTTTTATTTATGCATATTTTACTAATCCCTCCCCTTTTCAACTTTTTACTGTCGTACACATTGGAATGATTTCTTACTTTATTTTTTACAACTTTATTAAATAGATAAAGGTGTGCTCTCTCTGTTGCTCTCTCGCTCTCTCTCTCTCTCGCTCCACATTGCTTTTCTTCCCGACTGCAACGCTGTTGTGTGTGTCTGTGAGAGCGTTTCACATGTATGTATGAGAGATTTTTACCAGTGGCGAGCCTGTCTCTGAGGGCCTAAGATATTCTACAAAATAATATTTAAAAACATTAAAACAAATTATATTTTTCTTTATATATTTCTTTTAAATATGTTTTTAGCAATATTTGTCAATAGTTTTACCAAAAATAACTTGATTCAATTGTATTTAAAATAACATTTCCAAAGAAATAAATCCTTTGAATCTGCCTATTCAGTTTCTGTTTGAATGTGAAGGGTTAAATGAAAGAAGCTCGTCTCTGCAGGTGAAGACAGGAGCTGTTGGATGTCCAGCTATGAATTCACAGAGGGCCAGCTATAGTAACTGAACGAGAGAGTAATGTGAAATGACAGTACAATTGACCAATCATATCTTCCCTCTAAATGGGTGGGCTTTATTATCGCGGACATTATGCTAAGTTCCGCCCGCTGTGAAACGTTTCTTGTTTCCATAGCAACAACAACTGTCAACAGCGTAAACTCGCCTTCAAAATAAAAGCATGCCAAATTACACTGAAGACATACAACTGCAACGAAAGTAACAAACACAATGCAATATCCTTTTCAATTTCAAAGAACACAAATTGGGTTATTTACAGGTGTTGTTTTGTGTGGTAGAGGGTCGCTTTCATTGATGCGTTTTGCACCCCGGGCGGGCCGTTGTTTTGATATTCCACCAGTGAGAAAAAAAAAAAAAATGTTATTTTGTATTTCGTGACCCACCTATCACATTTCTGCGCCCCACACTTTGAGAAACGCTGCTCTAGACATAAGTGTGCAAAGTAGTTGGAGTTTTCTAAACGTTTTTTTAGATCCCGATTTGGGACTAATAAAGTTGTATTATTTTACGTTATCTCATTTTATAACAAACTTGTTGGGTGTTAACACTGATGTCACCATAGGAAATGAAATGTGAAACATGATCACTGCTTTTGGGTTCAGTCTCCGGTAGGGCTGAACGATGTATCGTGTCATGGTGTCATAACCGCGATATGCGCATGTGCGATATTCACACCGCAGGGACCTGCTATTTTATTCATATTTTTATTTTAAATTCTAAAGCACTTTAGCACAGAATTCAAAATAAAGATACCCTTATTACTTATCGAAACTGCACATACAATATATCCGATTAAAGCTGAGACTCCACAGATTATTTAAGTATAGTATCATCACTAAGCGATCCGATCTCGCGACAGGGGAAGCAAACACAGACATCACAACACGCTTTTACGGGAGATCGTCTCACCGTAGCTGTCAATCTGATCAAAAGACGTGTTCAATGGCATTAAAACGAGAAAAAACGCGGCTGAATCGGTTGATCCATAGACTAATAATGTATCTGTGGTTTTGAAAGCAATTGTTTATATTCCATAATTCCATTTTTATGTAAAAATCGGAGGACAAAAGTTAGCTGCTAATGGTAGCCACCAGATTGTATGCAGCTTCCGGTTTTGGCTACGCGTCACTCTCACTCCTTATAGAGAGCCGCAGTGACGCGTCCTTAAACCCGGAAGTAAACTTCTTTTGGTTCCTTCGTCAAAAACCAATGCAAATTCTCCATAGGATTTTGGAAAATAGCTCAAAATACGGTCTGTGGTTGACACTCATTTAAGAGAGGGATCATGTTTTGTTCAGCCAGATAATCTCCACATGTCAACCCTACTTTTATAATTTTTGAATCATAAATCTAGTCGCCAGAAGTAATGTTATGCTATAAACAAACTACAAGCCAGTACAGCAGCAGGGCTGCTGTGACTGCTTGCTACAAAAGGAAAACTTGCGCGGCTCTCATGTCAGGGGTACTTGAGTGAGTGACATGCAGGCTCTGCATGCACAGCAAACCACCAACCACCAATCACAATCATTCTTGATCAGATCACAGCAGGCCCCGCCCCTCTAGTTTGCAGACCATCAAAACACCGGTAAAAAATGAGCAAGGCACAGGAGGACAATACCTTCATCCGGTTAAATATAGTTTAAAAAAACGCAATATATATCGCAGGGGGGAAAAAAATCGCGATGTCAGTTTTTTTCAATATCGTGCAGCCCTAGTCTCCGGAACCCCTGCTGGTCTGAGGCCAGTCCTCCTGCTCCAGCTGTTTACAGGAGCCACAATGATTGAAGTTGGAAGTTATGAACCACAGCATAATTTGGCAACATTTCAATCTTTTCTTTGACTGTTGTTGTGGGCTTAACGGAAGTCTGTGATTTCTAAATAATCCAATTTACTTAAAGCAGGAATAATAACGCAACTGAAGTCCTTTGGATGGTAGGTAGCTGTCATGTGAAGTATTGACCCATGTTATTCCTCTGAACAGTAATCCAAGAATCCGGGAGCTTCCTGCAGAGCTCAGTCAACTGTCCAACCTGTGGCAGCTGGACACGGAAGACCTCAACATTACTAATGTCCCCCAGGACGTCAGAAAAGAAGGTACTGTCCAACTGTCTTTAATGACACCCTCACTTGACTGTTGAATGTGCAGAAGGCTTGAAGGACTGCTGAAGCCCCACAGTGCATTCTGTTCCCCACCACTCACATTGAAAGCCAGGTAAAAAAGGACCTGTTAATGGCTGGGATGATAACAGCAAGCAAAACCTGTTTTAGATTTCACATGTCACCTTTGGTTTAAGATGAACATTTCCTACAAAAAAACTACAATTTACAGTCTCCGAAAAAGGTTTTCCTTTCAGTATCCTACATAATTCAATAACATATAACTAATGCCTGGCTTCTCCTACGTCCAGAAAGTCGTTTTTATTACTATGAGGTCCATAGTGGACGCCAGTGACGTACGGTGAGGTTCATGGATGGTGAGGCACTGACTCTTTCAGAGTCAGATTTACAAATATTATATTTTGACCTTAATCAAAATATTCGGTTATTTTCGAAAGCTTTTTTAGTCTGATGCTTCGAATCATTTTAAACAGACCGTTCAACAAAAGGATATCCAAAATCTAAATATTGGATTGTTCTTTCTTAGTAAGATCCTATTTTCATTACAATTGTGGTCTTACCTTGACTTGAAGATTAAGTCCATGCTCTCCTTCTGGACAACAATCTCTATTAGTTTTTTGTAAAAGTCCTCCTTATCTTCCTGTAGTTTCAAAAGTCTAGTTTGTTGTTTGTGTCTATCCGTCTCTGCGTAGAATAACAGTAGCAACAAGAACCTGTGGGCTCACGTACCTCTGCCGCTCAGTGCGGCAGAGGTACGGTACGGTACGGTTATGGCTGCCTCTCCTGCTGCTTTTTTCATTGCCGTTATATGAGGAGACCAGCGAGCCTAAATATCATATACGTTAAATAAGTTATTCAGAGACTATGGATGGCGAGGATAAATGTAATAAAGGGATCTACAAAAATTACATTGGTGACCTACAGTGAGATGGTAACAGGCATGCGCTTAGTGCCCGCTTTCCAGCCAGTTTCTGTGGGGTGACACATTCTGAGGTGAGGCAGAGCTCATCTGTGCCTCACCTCACCCCACAGTAACTGGCTTGAGCGCGAACACAAAATAAGTGCCCGCGCTAAATTAGTGCCCGTGCTCCAGCAAATTACTGTGGGCTTACGAGAGGGAGAGCTCGTCCCTGCTTCCCTTCTCATCGCTACCCGTAGTTGTAGCGGAGCTCGGCAAATTGGCTGATTTTGACTTTAAAAAGCGATTAGAATCATACATAAATCACACTTACATCATAGATCAGTGGAGACATTTTATTATTATTACTATTTAGTTTTTCTTTAGTTGTTTTTCCGTTACATTGGAGTATGACAGGTGAGGCTCTGCCTCCCCTGACTGCACGTCGCTGGTGGACGCCAAGAGTAACCAAAGAGACAGCAGTCATACAAAGTAAAATTGTGAAAATGAAATGTGTTTCTGATCAGCAGTATAACATGTGCTTCTTCAAATGTCTTACAAGTATCCAGAAATGATATTTATGCACAGTACTTGAAAAATAAACGTTGTTTTACTGCGTTGCAGTACCTAGTAGTCTATGGTTTCTTGGTAATTGGTCATTTCCAGCATGCCGAAACCAAAGTGCTTCTCTGGTGTTTCAGGTCCTGCGTCTGTCCTGGCTTTCCTCCGGGCATACCTTCGGAAGGCTGCCCCTTGTAAACTGCTGAAAATGCTTGTGATTGGTCCACCGAGACAGGGGAAGACATCCCTTCTGGAGGCTTTACAGACCAGCGAGGCGGCCCCCTTCACCCCCGCAGAAAGCAGCATCTCCATCTCCACCTGGGAGCTGGACAACCCCAATGGAGACAAGAGCAGTGTGAGGAAACACACAGTTCATACATACAGACAGTAATTACATAGATTCCAGAACACAACGATTCAAATCAAACTGTATTGTATCTGTTGCCCTAAATCATTTGTTTCTATTTGAGAAATGAAAGAGTTGTCTGTCTGTCTGTCTGTGTGAGACGGTGAGTTCATCATGAATTCACTCTCCAGCCCATTCTGCAGACTCAGTGTTTGTCTTGTGTCACACAGAGGGACTCTGTGGCGTTCAATGTGTGGGACATCGGGGGTCCAGCCAGCATGTCCACAGTGACCCAGTGTTTCTTCACTGACAAGGCCCTGTACGTAGTGATCTGGAACCTGGCTCTGGGAGAGGAGGCTGTGGCCAACCTGCAGACATGGCTGCTCAACATAGAGGTGAACTCTAGCTTTAACACACACACATATGCCCCTTTTCCACCAAACCAGTTCCAGTTCTAGCTCTGTGCGTGTGCTCTTCTGGTTCCGAACTGGTTCTTCTTTTTAGCACCAGTTGTGTTTCCACTGCCCAGAGCCCGACTGGTGCTGCGTCATGACATCACCTTTTACGTCGCTGATTTTCTCCCCAACGCCGCTCACCACAAAAACAATAGGGGACTACGTTGGGTCGAAGACCGTGTTGCTATTAAACACACAAACTCAGATTAAATTGAAGAACACCTTCTCCAACATAATACTCTTTCCCGGAGTGCAGTGCTTCATTGTCTATTAATGTGGTTCAGCGGCATTTACCGACAGCTGCAGTTCTTCTCCCACCGGAGTTTAGTCTACCGATAACTCACGCCAGAGTTTAGTTAGTCTACCGTTAACTCACTGCAGAGTTTATTCTCCCGTTAACTCACGGCAGCGGCCGCTGGAAAGTATTCACTGTCTGACTATCACACAAGCAACTGATAAATATCCCCCATCCCCATAAATGAATGAGTTGTGGAGTTTCTCTGGTTTAAAATGGGTGATGTTAGCATAGCAACCGAAGCTAAACTGACTATTTTGATCACTTGTTGCTATCCTATTGTGGCATAAGCCGTTTTCTACAGGGACATTTTACCGGCATATTTTTCATTATGATTGTATTTGTGATAGTCGGACATGACAACCTGTGCAGCCCATGTATTGATTCCATCCAATAGCTGCTATAATACAAAACAAAACGTCTGCCACAATGATCAATAACTGCAAACGGATGGTCAAAGTAAGGTAAACATAAACAGAATTACACTAAGCCTGGTAGTGTTGCCTGACTTTATAAAGTGTGTTTTTTTATAAGTGTGTGGTTGTGTTCTAGTCACTTTGCTCAGCGCTACTGCTTGTTACAACTTTTATTTGCCTTACTCTCCATGAACTGTTATTGCTCAGGTTAATCTCGCCCCCTCCGACGTAAGTGTGACGTATTGGTTCAGGAAGAACCAGAGCTTAATCAGGCTCTAGCCCGGAACCGGTTCGGTGGAAAAGGGGCAACATACATATTTTTAAACGATTATTCCTCATCAGGACGTGTATTGACCAGAGCCTACGTGTCAACCATCAAACACCTTCATCTTTTGATGTGGATATGCAATCATTCTTGTAGTCTGTTAAAGCAAACCGGGTGGTGAAGGAATCTCTCCCGGAAACCGGAAATTAGTTAGCATTTTCCCACATCCTGTTACCTCGTCTGAAGTCGTGAACATGTTTTTGTTAGATGCCAGGAAAAGGTCTGAGGTTAACAAAGAAGAGACGGCATTTAAATACCTCATTAAAAATGTGTCCAAAGCTTCTAGCTAACAAGTGGCAAAATGAGACGATGGACCCGGTCAGTAAACAATGTATGCCTGTGGGAAACACTTCCCCTCATCGGAACTATGATGCTAATAAAGTTAACGTCAATCGTTTAGGTTGTAATGCAACCTAAACGATTGACAAAGTAGTGACTTTAGTTGCAGCATTCAAATATAAAAAAATGACAAGTTGAGGAAATCCCAGTTTTGGTGTTATCTGCTACCTGCCACTTGTCCACCAGCAGACTGACATCCATCCTTTATAGCTTTTAATTTAACGACATATCGACATCGATCTCCAATGACATTTTATAATTGTTTGTCTGACTGACCATCGTAATTGTGCTCACAGCATTCTTCATTATTTTATGTGTTAGCCAAAACCCTCAGAATCTGTATTCCTGCCAGTTGAATGACAGAGGATGTTTTCACCCAAACAGGGCAATGGCCATGACATATTCGAAAAATACCCAGATGGGTTGTTCTCATCTATAAACTACTTCAAATTGGATTTCTAGTTTGTGCCTCTGGGTAGCCTTGGTAAAGATGCGGGTAAAAACACCCAACAGAAACAGTATACCATGTACCGTACAGTAAGAAACGTAGAGTCGCTGGTTCAAGTCCCCGACCAGACCTAAAATATGGAGTTTGGACTAGTACTTGGAGAGGTCCCAGTTCACCTCCTGGGCCCTGCCGTGGTCGCCTTAAAGAGCCTGTGACAGCCTCCCAACAACTGTTGTGCAATGAAATATTGGGCTACTAGTAATCTCGAACCGTCAGTTTAAAAAAGAAGGTGCGATACCATTCCGATAAATATCAATAATTTCGAATTTTCGGGGAAATTCCTTCGACTCATTTTGAAGTTTTGGGGGATGCCGGAAGTGACGTCAATGCTTAGAAATTGTGAATTACTGAGTTTAGGCACGTTAATAACATTTTCATGAAGTTGACTACAGTAAATTCATATTTGTCAGTGCTTTCATGTCAATTCGGCGAACATAAACATAAATGATCGTGGTGAAGATGATGATTAAATTAGGATTAAAAATCGGTACTGAGAGCTGCTGACTTTCCTCCCGTCGGATGTGATATAAAAACTCAAGTAGATGAAACTACATTTATTAGTGCTTTCATGTCATTTCGGCGAACATATGATACTCTAGACCAGTGGTTCTCAAACTTTTCCTGTCATTCCCCACTTTGAACAGGTGGGCCTTTTCAAGCCCCACCTGTTCCTCATCGCTCCAATAAAATGGTAGGCCAAGCTTAAAATTGTCAAATGTAACGTTTAATAACAGGGGTCTCCAACCTTTTTTAGGATGAGAGCTACTTTCAAAAAATAAAACAAGTCGTGGGCTACTTTTACTTCTCTTTTTTGTTTTTTTGCAGTGTATATATTTAGCACATTTGAACATTATTATATGCTACCTTTAACCTTTGTGTGCTGTTTGGGTCTGTGGGACCCGTTTTCAGTGTTTATTAAAAAAAAATGTTTGCAATTTAATTATTTTAACCTGCTTTATTTGGGGGTGGACGTCACATCCTCTAGGGGGGTCCGGGGGCATGCACCCCCAGGAAGATTTTTTTAAATGTTGAAGTTAAATGCATCAATCTGGTGCACTTTGAGCTAGGGCTGCTCAATTAATCGTATTTTAATCGCAATTACGATTTTGGCTTGCAACGGTTATGAAAACAACATAATCAAAATAAAACGATTTTATTTTTTTTTAAATAGGTTTTTCAGTTGAATTATACTTAAAGTTCAGGGTAATCAACTGTTAAAAACATACTTTTCAAATTATTTTCTTCAATAAATTGATGTTTTCAAAGTAAATGGTTAATCGTTTTTTTAATAATCGTGATATCAATTATTGACCCAAATAATCGAGATTATGAATTTTGCCATAATCGAGCAGCCCTACTTTGAGCACAACATGAATTTATGGATACAGCTCTCAACACTCATATGAAAGGGGGCTGTATACTTTTCAATAATCCAAACATCTTTAGAATATGATCACAACAAATCATTTAAACTTGTTTATTCTTATCTTATGTTACCTAGTTAGCATTCTTTCTTTTTATTTATGCATATTTTACTAATCCCTCCCCTTTTAAACTTTTTACTGTCGTACACATTGGAATGATTTCTTACTTTATTTTGTACAACTTTATTAAATAGATAAAGGTGTGCTCTCACTTTTGCTCTCTCGCTCTCTCTCTCTCGCTCCACATTGCTTTTCTTCCCGACTGCAACGCTGTTGTGTGTGTCTGTGAGAGCGTTTCACATGTGTGTATGAGAGATTTTTTACCAGTGGCGAGCCTGTCTTTGAGGGCCTAAGATATTCTACAAAATAATATTTAAAAACATTAAAACAAATTATATTTTTCTTTATGTATTTTTTTAAAATATGTTTTTAGCAATATTTGTCATTAGTTTTACCAAAAATAACTTGATTCAATTGTATTTAAAATAACATTTCCAAAGAAATAAATCCTTTGAATCTCCCTATTCAGTTTCTGTTTGAATGTGAAGGGTTAAATGAAAGAAGCTCGTCTCTGCAGGTGAAGACAGGAGCTGTTGGACGTCCAGCTATGAATTCACAGAGGGCCAGCTATAGTAATTGAACGAGAGAGTAATGTCAAATGACAGTACAATTGACCAATCATATCTTCCCTCTAAATGGGTGGGCTTTATTATCGCGGACATTATGCTAAGTTCCGCCCGCTGTGAAACGTTTCTTGTTTCCATAGCAACAACAACTGTCAACAGCGTAAACTCGCCTTCAAAATAAAAGCATGCCAAATTACACTTAAGACATACAACTGCAACCAAAGTAACAAACACAATGCAATATCCTTTTCAATTTCAAAGAACACAAATTGGGTTATTTACAGGTGTTGTTTGTGTGGTAGAGGGTCGCTTTCATTGATGCGTTTTGCACCCCGGGCGGCCCGTTGTTTTGATATTCCACCAGTGTGAAAAAAATATATATATATTTTTTTTTTCTTTTTTTTGTGTTTCGTGATCCACCTATCACATTTCTGCGCCCCACACTTTGAGAAACGCTGCATTAAATGATCGTGAGGAGGATGATTTAAAAATAATTTGTTTGAGCCGGTCTGCATTTCCTGATGAAAAAACAAACCGATGCTTTTTGTAGTTGTAGTACACCAACATGGATTAAACGTGTGGCTTTTTTACCACAACGTTGGGGGAAATTAATGGATAAAATGCACGGATTATGATTATGATTATGATTATGATTATTATTATTATTATTATTATTATTCCCACTCCGATCGGGTCCCTAGGTCCACCGTTTCCCCGCAGCGAGGCTCCCCCCGTTGACAGTTTACGTGGGCTGGGCTGGGTGCAGTGGCGGACTGGCCATCGGGACGAATCCCGATGGGCCGGTAACGAAGTGGGCCGGTCAAGAGTCCACCACTGGCTACATGATCGTATTATCGCCCATATTGACGCACCTAATTCCTAAACTTCTAACAGATACAACATAAACGGATCCTTCAGCCTCATATGAGCTCTCAGACACGTTCAAAATTAAACTGTCATCGCTGACTGAGCTTGCTGCTGTGTGCGCCATCGTGCGTTTACATGCAGATGCTGGGAATTATTACATTAAAATAAACTACTTATAGTAAATGAAGGTTTACATTAACTTTGGATAATAACAGGGTAATATTAAACGGAGCGCTCTCTTTTCCTCCCCCTCTCCTGACAGCCCGTCTGTATCCGTCTCATGCAGCTCAGTAATGAGTGACCCGACAGTGAAGAATAAACATATTTATAACTAGTTTAGCTAGTTCCGGAGGTAGATACAATTGCTAAGTGTGATGTTCTAACTTGAGGTGTGTTTTGCTCCGCTCAACGCTCCGTCACAGCGGGCGGAGCTGCAGGTGATCTGGTAGAGCTGCGTGTCTCCGTCAGCAGCAGCTGATCTCTGATTTCTCTCCGGCGTCCTGTTATAATTCATGTCCATGTCGATCAGATCCAGGTAGCATTAGCGGTGAAGCCATTTTGGCGAGCTTCTTTTGCCGCGCACAGAGAAAAGTCTCATGTATTTTGCGTCATCTGAACGGCTCTCCTGATCGGCCTTTATAGAGAGCACCGATCAAACTATTAAGAGTGAATATCGGCCGATAATGATCAGCGGCCGATCGATCGGAGCATCCCTTGTTATTACTGGACATTTTGACTGGCAGGTTTTGAATTTAACATTTTTTTATACATTTTACCAGCTAAAAACCGGTAATTACCGGCTGCCTTCATATGACGCAAGAGATTACAATATTTCGCTGATTAAAGTGGACTTTGTATAGATCACATCCACAACCAGTCGTTTCTTCTATATATGGATCTGAACACAGGTCATCCAGGTACTGTGTCGATTAAACAATAGATGACATCTCTGTACACCCCTTACCAGTGGCGTAACTATCGACGGTGCAGCTGGTGTAGCTGGTGCAACGCACCGGGGCCCAGAGCCGGCCAGAAAAAAAAAAGAAGTCATGTATTTTTATTTTGTTTTGGGGGCCCAATGGCATTGACCGGTTCACCCAGTCTTCAAAGTAACCAAGCAACCTAAATGAATTTGTAATTTGTTTGTCCAATGACCTTGCTCCCTTTCATGTCATGTGATACCTTGCGTGACGAGCGAACCGTTTAATCAACCTGAACTGTACTGTAGCTAGCAACAGCAAGTTTGGCAGCATTATAAAAAATGTAATAGCTTGCATTTATAATGTACAGCAAACCAAAGCACAAGAGCGGCGCTCAAAAGAGAAAGGACAAGAGAGAGTGTATGTCTGTGCGTGTGTGAGCGCATCATCGTGCGTTTACGTTTGGGGGGGCGGGGGGGCCCAAAACAATATTTGCACCTGGGCCATCACAACCTTGTTACGCCACTGCCCCTTACATTTACCGTCAACAGTGATTGGACATCAACATAAAATATAATAGATCCATAAACCTACACTTAAGCAAAGGAGTATATCTTTTCTTACAAGAAAAGGCCACTTCCAATTGTTTAAAATGTCATTTTGTGTTTTCTTTTATACATTTTCATAAACGTGCAGCTTACTGTGTGTTGTGGCCTTTAGGCGCGAGCACCCAACTCTGCGGTGGTGGTGGTGGGAACACATCTGGATCTCATCGACTCCAAGTTTCGCACCGAGAGACTGGCCACTCTGAGAGCTTACATTCTAGCTCTATGCCGATCCCCGTCAGGGGCCCGAGCTTCCGGATACCCCGACATCACCTGGAAACAACTGCAGTATGTCCCTAATGCTGCATCATCATTATATTAGCCTGAAAGAGCACCTGTCTGCACAGTGTTTTCAGTGTGTGTTGTGTGTGTGTGAGCTCAGTGAGGTGTCCTGTAGGACTCGGGAGGGCTTGGAGGCTTTGAAGAAGCTGCTCTTCCAGGTGTCTCGCTCCATGAGGGACAGCAGCAGCAGCTCGGCCTGTGGCAGCAGGCTGCTGGGCAGACTGGTGAGTGAGGCGATGTGACTGATAATGCTCCACACGTTGTGTCTGTGTGTCCTCTGTTTTGGTTAAGTTGAACCAAGATAAAGCCAGAAATAATCTTAATAAGGAACGACAGAAGGCAGTCAAAGATGATATTTCGAGAGGGATTCCAAAACCAAGTCAGTAACTCAATGTTTTATAGGGAGCTGTATCATACCCTTTACGGGAATTCAAGAGAAGAGTCCATTAGTTATTGGACAAGCTTGTTGACATTATTGACATATACGGAATATTCCTGAACAGGACACATGGCTGCTATGAGATCCACCACTGTAAAGATTTTGAATGTCAAGATCACTCTCTTCATATCTTGGTAACATGCCTTCCTTTTGTTGTGTTAGCAGACCGAGTTAATTACTGGCGGTTAATCAGTACTGGCTGTGCCCGCTGAGCTCCCAGGGTCTAACGCCTTAACTGAAGACCCGTTAAATCAGAGGCAGGCGGCGGAGTTTACATTTAGCCAAGAAAAGAGTGATGGCAGCGAGGGGGGCGAGCCGTGTGAAGCACTGCTCAGGCCGCCTCGTAAATGTCCACCCTCTCCGGTTGGTAGTACAGATTCCCGGGAAGGGAATAAACTTAAAGTCCGCCTCGCCCGACTTCAGTTGGAAGCAAAAGACAGGCAACAAGACAGGCAACTTCAGTTAGAGGCAAAAGACAGGGAGCAAGACAGGCAGTATCAGTTTCAGTTGGAGGCAAAAAGAATCGAAGCAGATAAGGAAGTCCGGATACGGCAGATGGAGCTAGAAGTTTATAAAGAAACAAAACCCTCCCGTTACACGGGGTACAAAATGTGACTCAAGAAAGCTGCACACACACAGCTGTAGCTGGTCTACAGGTGCTAATCACCTGGGTCTAAGCTAATATGGTTTGCACAGGTAACAGCTGGTCAACAGGTACTAATCACCTGGGTCTAAGCTAACGCGTTTTAAACAGATAACAACAGCTGGTCAACAGGTGCTAATCACCTGGGTCTAAGCTAATACTCCTACACAACGTTACACAATAGAAAGGTACAACACTCTACTTGCACTCGGCTAAGTATCTGCGGATTACAGGGGGAGCTAACAGTATAACACACACAGTAAGTATTGCGAGGCTAGAGGCGTCTGTCTCCCTACACAGAGCCTCCAGAATGATCTCCGTTCCTAGCCTTTGTACTCCTCCCCCCGGGAGATGTGCCGGAAAGGGCGGGGATTGGATGACGTCTCATCCAATCACCTCTTCGGATGCAGCGAGGGCGGGACGTCGGAGAAACTGCGCCGCTCCGGTGTACGCACACACACACACACACACAAGCAGGTTTACCAGCCTTGACAGCCCCAGGAAGGCAGCGGCTGTAACACCTACTAAGTTTACTGCCAGGCTTTATTTAAAAAATGGGTTCACGGTTTAAACTGGGTTTTATGATTATTTTGTAACGATGTGACATTATTTATTCCGACCGAGCGGCCAGTGGACGTCACTAGGTCCTCTGCTTATTTCTAGTTCTTTCCCTTGACCAACTATCGAGTGGCAATTACTAGGTCATCATCAATTCTTTGTTCTGCTGTCACCTTTCTTCTGCCTCTTCAGTTGAAGTTTTTCAGAGTGTGCTTCCAGGGGGATTGCCCTAGATAACACTTTTCTCAGAGGTATCTCTTAGTACTGTGTCTCATCCAAGGCTAGGAATTCTCCAATAGTGATCCCAGAGCAGTTCCTGCCGCTGAGTTTACAGTATTTCCATGGTTATAATACGTTTGCGGCTTACATCATTATTAAGAAGTATGTAATTCATACGAATTACAAGCACACAACGGTTCCATGTAACCATGAATATTTTCCTTTTGAGAAGGTCGTCTTTTTTGGATTAAAGAGCTAAAGACGATCCCAGTCCAGGGGTTGGAATGGTATCCAACATGTCAGCCATCTTTCCCTCACTTTAGTTTGAAATGTGAAAATCTTAGGTGTTCTTGAATTAGTGGGTCATTTCAAATATCCAACTGGAAATAGTATAAGGATTTATTTTTCTCATTTGTAGTAGTTCTTATGGTTATTTTCAGGAACTATCTTGTGAAGAAGACTCAAAACGACCAGGCAGACAAAACTTTTATTCTGTTATTCTAAAACACCAACAGATTTGACTATGGTCTCCTCCACCAGATCCCCAGGAGCTACCTGACCCTTCAGGATGCAGTGCTAGCAGAGAAGCAGCGGCGGGATGCTGAAGGAGAGGTCCAATACATCACTGAGGCCCATCTGGAGCACATCCTCAAACAGAACCCAGAAAGGGACATCAGAGACTATGAGGACCGTCAGACTGGTACTGTGTTTTGTTAGCAAACACATAGATGTGAAAAATGTTCAGCTTGAGAAGTTTTTTGTTTGTACAGTAACCTTGAAAGATTTGTTCTTCTGATTAACTCTGATAGTGCCAACTTTGGAAACATGGTTACACATGCTATACCAGCTAACAGAGGTAGATGACTCCTGAATGCTCCTGTAGCTGATATTCGCAAGCCAGTCAAGACCTTTCACCATTTACAAAAGACAACTTTAGAATGACCCTTATTAGGGCTGCACAATATCAGGAAGACATGTTATGTGGATAACATTGTTGAATATTGCAATAATGATTGCAAATACTTAAACATACAATGTTAACATTGATCTGCTTTGGGTTTACTGCCAATATAGAAGACAGTCATAAGCCTATGCCGAACAGAAAAAAAATGTAAGGCATTATTTCCATTGCAACATGATTTCTTTCTTTATTATTTTTATGATCACTTGCCCCCCTTTACAACATGTTCTGGTTCTTTAAACAAAAACATACCTGAATTATTGAAATTGATATCTATTAAACGTTCTACACACAGTGACAGCGGTAAAGCCATTCTTCTTACTCGCCAAGTAAAGATATCTTCAATACTATTGTATCTTATATGAGTTAATATTAAGGCGTTGTGCTGCCGGAGCGCACTGGAACAACACTACAGGACTTTATTTTGCAGTTCGAGCAAGGGGGCAGTCACATTGCACGTTTTATTTTCTCGTGCTTTGGTCCACTGTTGTCAATGTTCATGCGCCTATTGTTCAGATCTCAACCAGAGCCCAGAGCTGGTTACAAACAAGCTGTTACACAGAGTTTGGGTGTTTGTTTGCACATTTGGATACAACAGGAAGCTGGCTGACCGATGTGTTGTATATGTATATTAACATTATGCCCTCCACCACACCATTCATAAGGCAACACCATGCAAACGGCTCTCCTTCTTTTTACACTATATCCAGCCATCAGCTTCTTGATAGAGACAGGGGCCCTGCTGCACTTCCCGGACACCAGCCACGGCCTGTGCACCCTCTACTTCCTGTGTCCTGTGTGGCTTTCAGAATGCCTGGAGAGGATCATGCGCCTCAAGTCCTCTCGCTCTTTAGCCAGGAATGGAGTGATCAGAACTGAAGACCTTAGGGTGAGAATTAGTACTGGTAAACTGGTAAATACTGGAATTTGAGAGTGTTAATGATTATATGACTTTCTATGGTGATATCTCTGATGATGTCTATGCAGATGCTGTTGGTAGGAACAGGTTTCACCGAGCAGACAGAGGAACAGTATTTCCAGTTTCTGGCCAAGTTTGAGATTGCTCTTCCTGTGGCCAATAACAGGTAAAACATTTTATTTTTACGAAAATGTCATGCTCATTTGACATATTCTGAAATGTTTTCTCCGGAAACATGCCCTTTCATAGTAGAATGCCAATGGTGGAAGAAGTACTATCCTAGGTTGTTTTTTTGCTGCAAAGCCTGTCCCAGTTTCTCCAGCACACAATTCTATACATCAAACATGCATATCTGGTAATCATGCAGAACTTCCTCAGAGCCACTTAACCTAGGAAAAGTCTCTGTGTAACGCATAAGAAATAATCATGGTGAAGGTGTCAATCAATCAAATGCAATGTTTACAAAAATACTTGTACCTTTTGTCTCAGGGACTTAACAGTCTCTGTCCTTGGACCCTCACATCGGACGAGGAAAAACTCCCAAAGAAACCCCCCAGTTAATGGGGGAAAGAACATTAGAAACCTCGCAGAGAGCAACAGAAGAGGATCCCTCTCCCAGGACGAACAGACGTGCAATACATGTTGTGTGTAAATTAAAGATAACATAGATTTACAAGATAGGTAGTCAACATGCTTGAAAAGACAGTTTCTATATAAAAGAAGAAGATAAAGATTGATACAATTGGATCTTCCAGGTGCCGCAACAACGACTCAGGATCCAGACGTAACCTTTAATACTGGCAACATCCGAGGATTGCGTTAGTAACATGCATTTTTGGGAGATGAGGGCAAAGAGATAGGGAAGATATACAGTCAAGTCCTGGTTGAGGATACTTACCTAACTCTGATAGGCCGTAGCATTAATCCAGTCAGTTATAAGGAATGAAGTGATCTTGGTATTTTTTAACACTTTGGTCAAGAATATATTTTTGCACACATGTCTGCACAGCCCTCCACTTTAAAATATAATACACTGTAGTTTGTCATATATTGGCAAATATTCATTGTCCTAAGTTTAGTTGCTTTTTAGGTTCTTTTGTATATTTAAATAAATATTTGGTGTAAATACTTGTCTTTAACACCCCTTGGCTGCTATATCTTCGAAACTGTTACAGGATGTGTATTTTGTGTTTTTTTAGTTGGCTCTTTTCTCGCTGTAACAAATGTAAATGTATCCTCTCTGGGATGAACAAAGGTATTCTGATTCTGATTATTTATTTAAAATGCTAAATAGTTTCTTATTAAAATAGTTTCTTTTTTGTCATCGTTGTTTTTTTCTAAGCTACTCTTACAACTTATTTTCTTAGATTGTTTATGTTTGCACCACCATACACAAGAGCAAATTCCTTGTATGTGTCAACATACCCAGCAATAAACTGGATTCTGATTCTGATGTATTAAGATGTTGAGCACAGCACAGCCTGGCACTAGCAGCAAGCATATCTAACGTTTATTCACATTGTTCTAGTTTTAAATTAATTCTTCTTTTCCCCTTTTCTCTTGGTGAAGCTTTCTGCTGCCCCACTTACTTCCCCCCAAGCCAGCTATGGACATCCACGGCCTTCGCCAGCAGACCCACAACACCCTGCAACGCCTCGTCAGGATGAGCTTTGTTCCTGCTGGATTTTGGGAGCGCTTTATAGCCAGGATGCTCATTAGCCTCACAGAGATGGACCTGCAGGTACTGAAAGCAGCTGATCATCATTACTCACCTTTTGTACTTACACTCCTCTTACAATCATGGCCTGATGCTGTGTTGTGACAGTCTTTTGAGCCCAAAAGAAACACCAGGAGCCAGTGCAGCAGGAACTCTGTGATCTACAGTTTTGCTGGAACCCAGCAGAGGAACCGGTGCAGCACCTTCAGAGTCAAACGCAGCCAGACCATATACTGGAAGGAGGGGCTGCTGGTCACTTTTGATGGAGGCTACCTCAGGTCAGAGCGGGGGTTAAAATGACGCAGGCAGGAATTAAATGAGGGAAATGCTTTATTGATGTAATGAAGTGTGTGGAGCTTCAGTTGGATGATCAATATCTTACCCAAGGACACGTCAACATGTGCAGGAGCTGGGGATCGAACCACCGACCATCTGATTGGACGACAAACTCCTACCTCCTGAACCACAGATCCCCCATAGTGTTCTTATCACATATATATCACAGGTTTCTTAGTGCTATAATTAGTTCTAAGCCTAATGTACAAGATAACATACTTAAACATTAAGACAAAATATCCTCTTAAAATCTAAAATAAATTCAATGAAAACAGGGAGACAGAAAATGTTATGTTTACCAGCTCCTGTGTAAATGTTGAATGGGGAGGTAGTGAAAGCAGATATAGCTCAGTATAATGAGACGGCAACGTGCATGTGTGTTTCTGCAGTGTGGAGTCATCAGATGTCAACTGGAAGAGGAAGAAGAGTGGAGGGATAAAGATCATCTGCCATTCAGAGAGCAGAGACTTCTCTGCCATGGCTTTCATCACGGACAACGTGAACTCTCTGATCGATCAGTGGTTCCCCGGTCAGTGCCCTGAACACTATCAATATAATTGTATTATGTTTTTGACTATTCAACTGTTTATCTTGCCATTTGTCTGGTTGACATGTTTGCCAAGGTTTGCAGAAGAGCATTTGTATTCAGCATATGATCCAAAAGGTCTTCTATGGGCTTATATACAGTTCGGCAAAAAAGTATTTAGTCAGCCACCAATTGTGCAAGTTCTCCCACTTAAAAAGATGAGAGGCCTGTCATTTTCATCCTAGGTATACCTCAACTATGAGAGACAAAATGAGAAAAAAAAGTCCAGAAAATCACATTGTCTGATTTTTAAAGAATTTATTTGCAAATTATGGTGCAAAATAAGTATTTGGTCACCTACAAACAAACAAGATTTCTGGCTCTCACAGACCTGTAACTTCTTCTTTAAGAGCCTCCTCTGTCCTCCACTTGTTAACTGTATTAATGGCACCTGTTTGAACTTGTTATCATTATAAAAGACACCTGTCCACAACCTCAAACAGTCACACTCCAAACTCCACTATGGCCAAGACCAAAGAGCTGTCAAAGGACACCAGAAACAAAATTGTAGACCTGCAACAGGCTGGGAAGACTGAATCTGCAATAGGTAAGCAGCTTGGTGTGAAGAAATCAACTGTGGGAGCAATTATTAGAAAATGGAAGACAAGACCACTGATAATCTCCCTCGATCTGGGGCTCCACGCAAGATCTCACCCTGTGGGGTCAAAATTATCACAAGAACGGTGAGCAAAAATCCCAGAACCACACGGGGGGACCTAGTCAATGACCTGCAGAGAGCTGGGACCAAAGTAACAAAGGCTACCATCAGTAACACACTACGCCGCCAGGGACTCAAATCATGCAGTGCCAGACGTGTCCCCCTGCTTAAGCCGGTAAATGTCCAGGCCCGTCTGAAGTTTGCTAGAAAGCATTTAGATGATCCAGAAGAGGATTGGGAGAATGTCATATGGTCAGATGAAACCAAAATATAACTTTTTGGTAAAAACTCAACTAGACGTGTTTGGAGGAGAAAGAACACCATACCTACTGTGAAACATGGGGGTGGAAACATCATGCTTTGGGGGTTTTTTTTTGCAAAGGGACCAGGACAACTGATCCGTGTAAAGGAAAGAATGAATGGGGCCATGTATCGTGAGATTTTGAGTGACAACCTCCTTCCATCAGCAAGGGCATTGAAGATGAAACGTGGCTGGGTCTTTCAGCATGACAATGATCCCAAACACACCGCCTGGGCAACAAAGGAGTGGCTTCACAAGAAGCATTTCAAGGTCCTGGAGTGGCCTAGCCAGTCTCCAGATCTCAACCCCATAGAAAATCTTTGGAGGGAGTTGAAAGTCCTTGTTGCCCAGCGACAGCCCCAAAACATCACTGCTCTAGAGGAGATCTGCATGGAGGAATGGGCCAAAATACCAGCAACAGTGTGTGAAAACCTTGTGAAGACTTACAGAAAACGTTTGACCTCTGTCATTGCCAACAAAGGGTATATAACAAAGTATTGAGCTTGAACTTTTGTTATTGACCAAATACTTATTTTCCACCATAATTTGCTAATTAATTCTTTAAAAATCAGACAATGTGATTTTCTGGATTTTTTTTTCTTCTCATTTTGTCTCTCATAGTTGAGGTATACCTAGGATGAAAATTACAGGCCTCTCATCTTTTTAAGTGGGAGAACTTGCACAATTGGTGGCTGACTAAATACTTTTTTGCCCCACTGTATGTCTTAATAATATTTGTTTGAACATACAAATGATTTGTGTGTAAATGTGTCATTTGTAAATGTAAAACACCTAACACAAATGCATTCAAAAGATTTGCAAACTCACAAAAAAAAAGTGCAAATGTAAAACGGATCTGCAAATACACAAAATGTTTTCACAAATCAAAAAAAGATCTGTGAATACTATAATTACAAAGCACTTCACTTTATTAGTCCGCCTAGTTTTAACTTACCAGTGTAGTGGGAAGATAATCGGTAGAAAAGCACCGTATTTAGGTGCCTGCCTGCCTGCCTGCCTGCCTGCCTGCCTGCCTGCCTGCCTGCCTGCCTGCCTGCCTGCCTGCCTGCCTGCCTGCCTGCCTGCCTGCCTGCCTTGTAAACTAATTATAGTATTCACAGATCTTTTTTTAATTTGTGAAAATATTTTGCGTATTGGCAGATCCATTTTACATTTGCACTTTTTTTTTTGTGCGTTTGCAAATCGTTTGAATGCATCTGTGGAAGGTGTTTTACATTTACAAATCACACATTTACACACAAATCATTTTTATGTTCACGCATATATTCTTCCTCATCGTTGGACTCGGAAAGAAGTAGTAGAGACCAGGCCTGGAATTTCGTCATTTTAGGGGCAAGGCCACTTGGCCTTTTGAGTTGTCAATTTTTTAAGGGCACAAAGGCCAAAAGCCAGGGCACCAAGGCCATAAATTAAAACAATGATTTAACATACGATATGAAGTGACTACGATTGTATATGCATTTACAATACTTTTATATATATTTATTAAGCATTCAATGGACACCAAATTGCAATTAAACAAATTCTTTATTAAAACTACAAAGGATTCTTATAGCACAGACATGTTTGGCTCACTGTGAGACTGTGGTAGTGGGCCTACGTCAAGGTGCGTCCTTATTCTGAGTCACTTGAAGATGGAGATGATGACGAGTCAGGGAGATTTGGACTTTTGGGGTTCCTTTGACCGTAGGGATGAATATTGGGTCTCCTTTTGTTGATGCCAGCTGCCCACCATCTTGCCACAGCTTCATCACTTTGATATTCAGCAGGAGCACAACCCTGGGATTTGATGAGGAGTAGATCTTCAATTGTTGAAGTGTGCAGGCTTAAACGCCAATCGCCCTGCATTCTCTTCATTACTGAGAACTGCCGTTCAACTTGAGAGGTAGAGACAGGAAAAACTAGGACTATTTGTATTAGGTGCAGCAGATTGGGGTACATTCTTCCCTTCTCCAACAAGAATCTGGACCATAATGGGAGGAAAGTTTCCCTACTATGGTGACGCACAATGTCGTATGTAGACAGTTCAGGCATGCCACAAGACATGTGAATGGGTATTTTGATCGCGTTTTGAAAATTGGGCGATATAAACGAGCAGCAAACTTTGAACTTCCGTCTGCGATCGCCGGTGGTCAAATAAGTCTGCACAGAGGTCTTTGACAGCTAACAACACAGCGCTAACTGCCTAGCACTAGATAATAATAAAAAAAGAACACAACTGCAACATAACTCAGGGTTCTTACACCTTTTCCAAAGTCAAATTCAAGCACTTTTCAAGCATTTTCAAGGTGCATTTTCAAGCTTTTCAAGCAGCGTACAGCTGTTGTAAATTACATATTTATATGCACATATTTATACTCAAATGATTATTTCCCTACCTCACATTAAATCCGATGTTCTTTATGCTATAAACAACCAAATGTGTGTTTCGTAATAGCATTCTACATAAGGATGACAAATTAAAGATAAGAAAACAAAGTTTAATATTGTAAAATGAGTGACCCATATCATATATAGTAGACTGGGCATCCCATATAACCTGGCTGAGCCAATATAAAACAATCAGCTAACTAACTTTTCAATAAATTCTTTATTAACATTTTTAACATTTTTGAGGTCCTTTTAGGGTGGCAGTAAACATACGGCTCTCCAAGGTTAGGACAAAACCATTGAAACACAAAGCTGATATAAAAAAAAGCGTGTGCAGAGATCCTCTTTCTGTGTAAGGGTTTTGGAGGTTTCCAGGGAATTTTTTGCAGAATATGAAACTTTTATTGCCAAAATCTCCCGATAAATACATGTTTGAAGCTTGTAAAGGGAAGATGACAGCTCTCCCTCGCACTAATGCTTTTACGTAGCGATGCTCCCCCCTCCCTCCCGCTGACATTATGAATGTATGGCGTATAGCAGGGGTCGGCAACCTTTTTGATATGAAGTGCCATTTTAAAAATGTTATCAGCGTGCCAGCGATCGATAATTATCAACGGGGGGGGGGGGTTGAGGAGCTTGACGCTCGTCAACTATCAGCTGGAGGGCGGGGGAGCCTCGCTGCGGGGAAGCAGTGTGTGGACCTGTCAGCGCAACTTACATGATGCCGAATTTAACAAACACATTTAAATAATTGGTTTAAACGGCATAATAATAAGGACGATCGTCCGTTCTGTGATTCTCCAGAACACACAAGTTATGATATTAGGGTCATGCAGAGTGAGATGAGATCGCTGTCCCTTTAAGGGAGAGAGAGAGGGGTGCGGCTTGTGCATGTGTGTTTGTGAATGGTAGAGCGACAGTGAGGGAACGTATGTTTCTGGAAGTGAAACGGGAAAGCAGAAAAACAGAGGTCTGTGATGTATTTTGTGAAACAGAAGAACAGCTAAATAAATGCAACGTCCTCCCAAGAAGAGCTCGCCTCTCTCCAGTCATTTAAGCTAAAGTGGTTTATTGAACCTGAAGCTTGTTGCTTCTGCCCTCCTCGACTACGTTCTGGGAGCCGACAGGAAAGTTCAACACACAGATGGCCAGTCCGCCCCTTTGTAGCATATTATTTCGATGAGAGATGAGCAGATCGCCACTGGGCTTTCAACTAAATACACAGCCACGCAAAAACTGCGTCATTTGTACAGCTCCTTATGGGTACTGCAATTAGTGAAGTGCTTTCCTCCGTGGTGAAACGATCAGTACTGCACCACGGAGGAAAGCGGCAGAAAGTCACCTGGAGTTAAAGAGAGCGGGGCTGCGTTGCGTGCATGGCTTCCTTCTGCAGGTAACGGGGAGACGAGCTCTGGCGGCGGTCTCGCGTTCAGGATCCGAAAATTAATTTAAATATTTTGCACACTTATTCCTAGTGTGCCACTGGTTACGGTGTCGCGTGCCAATGCTGGCACGCGTGCCAGGGGTTGCCGACCCCTTGCGTATAGTAATCATAGATAACACGGCAGGGTCCGTTACAGTTTGTTTTCATCTGATTTCAAATAAACAAAGTCTTGGCTTTCAGAATAGTAAACTTGTTTCGGCAAATTCAGATGATAAATACAACTTTGAAGCTTGTAACGGCATAATTACAAGCGGAGAACGGAGTAACTTTACGTCAAAGCAGGCATAACAACAGCCGGTGTTTCTCGTGAGTGTTTTCCCCGGGAAACTAACACAATACACACAAACGCAAAAATACACAAACACACACTCGCGAGCTTCCCCCAGACCATTAATACAAACGAAAATATGTTTCCTCCGTTAGAAAGCTAGGAATATCCTCTTTCCAACAGTGTATAACTCAAAATGTGTCTTCGGGTCAATGTGACTGATTTCGATGGAGCAAGTTTAGGCACGAAAAATACTACCAGTAGAAATACATTGCTTTTATGTGCTTCATCCTCTGAAAACCACAGGATGGCGACTGTCGCACATACTGACATAGGTACGCTCCTTTTTATTATTGTCACCTGCATAAGCAATTATCCCACATCGAGTTCGCTAACGTTACTAGCTTAAACAAACGTAACATGCAACGTTAGCCTAATCCAAAATGCTCTACTACGGCTTACCTTTCATATTGCTCGTCAGCGCAGACTCTCCCATCGCGAATAATTGAAATTCTTTGTGGCAAACTGTGCAGAAGGCGAATCGTTGGGTTGATCCTCGTTTTAGCCACAGCTTGTATTTCTTTTCGGATAGCCAACGCTCGTTAAAACAGCAACCTCCTGGCATACTGTCATTCTCTCATTAGAATGCCCAGGTCACACAAATAAAACACTTGCAGGTCACGCGCATAGCGCGGGAAGGCCGGAGCGGAGCTGTTTTATGTAGAAGCGAAGCAACTAAGCGCGCTCCGACTTCTTTATTTTCTTTTAATCTAAAAAGCGAACTATTCAGTCAGACAGCAATTTATTGTAAAAGTAAAGCATTTACAATTTCCAGCACTTTATCTCAAATCCAAGCACCATTCCCAAAATTCAAGCACTTTTCAAGTCATGAAACCACCTCGTAAAAATTCAAGCATTTTCAAGGATTTCAAGCACCCGTACGAACCCTGATAACTTATCCAAGTAGTAACAAAAACACTTCAAAATATTATAATTATGCATTACCATACGAGCAAGAAATAGTAATGTTATCCATAAAATTACACTTAAAGCTGGACAAATGAAAAACTTAACGGCAAACATGGCCCTCGTGGCCCTCGTGAAATTCCTGCCCTGAGTAGAGACGGAGACGATGAACTGTTTAGCCCGCCTTGGGCATGGTTTATTTTCCTATGCACTGCACTCGGACATGCTGTGGAGTGAATCGTGGTCACCTCTGAGAGGGAGTTGGTTGACAGCTAAAAAAGCTATAATATCAACGACAGCTGACACGTAATAACGGTACCGTGCCAGCTGATCTGCACCAAAGTACTCATTTTTCCTCGAGTACTTGTTTCCTCGCGCGTATCTGTCTCTCTCTCCACGAACTCTCACATGAAATGTGTTCTTTTGATGCGGCATGCCTTAGCAGTCCTTTATCAGTCTGTAAAGCGTGTTTCCAGTTGCACAAACCTTTGACAGTAACAGCTGCATCAGATGAAGACGTATTTACTTTAAACTGTCTACAGGGGAAACCAAATGCTGCGTCTGCTTTTAACGAGTCTTCAAGCCATGGTCTGTTGTTGTACCATGCAGTGGCAAAAGTGCGCTTCTTTCCTGAAAACAATCTCCCTGGATAACGATCCAGTTTCACCTGGTTGGGTTTATTAACCCCAAGATCATCTGGGGCTGTTGGTCTTTGAGCGGTTGCTGGCCCAATAGTACCTGTTGATGTGCTGCAAGGTAGCGTCTGTAGAGGAGGAGGAGGAGGAGGAGGCTGTAGCGGGTGTGGTACAAGGTGTGGCACAAGGTGTGGCAACGCAGGTGGTGATGGTAGGGGCACAAGGAGCTGTGCCTTGGAGGACAGCGTTGGTGGCGGCCGCCTTGATGAGTCAAGGCTTGGGCTCGCTAACTCAGCCCCAGGGTTTGCCGAGGTCAAGCTTGTGACATTAAGGCGTGCTGCTGCAACGGCAGGTGCAGGGTTGCCAGCAGCACCATCAGCTGCAGTTCTTTCATCGCTATTTCGTTTTAATAAATCCTTAGACCTTTTAAGACAATTTCTGATGTCCATTTTGTAATTCAAACATAAATGGGAGTCTACAGAATGCACAATGCACAATAAACAAATCCAGGATAGGCGGCAGAGTGTGACGCTGTGATTGGTCTAAATGTGGACGAATCACAAATCACAACAGACACATGCATTTATTTGACGTAGCCTGCGGTTATTTTTTTTATTTTTTAGTTAGCATAAAAGTTCACAGTTTATTTATAATAAAAAAATATATATATTTTTTAATTTGTATAAATAATTAAAAAAAAGTGTTTATTGGGGGAGGGCAGGAATGTCAAATGGGAGGGCCTGGCCCTCCCTGGCCCTCTCACGGCGCCGGGCATGGGCCACTATCACAAATATGTTGCCTATTGATTGAATCCCTTTGATAAATGACAGTGTCTGTTCTGCTGCCCTCAGACATGTTACACATGTATGTCCAATAAACACAGATCTTGTACATTTATTTTATTTCTGTGTCCTCTCTTGTAGCTCTGACCGCCAGTGAGAGTGACGGGAGTCTCCTCATGGAGCAGTACTCTCCCTGTCCCCTCTGTGCCTCACTGGGCCCTCAGAAGCAAGCCAAGCTTGTAGGTCAGGTGGGAGAAGAGGGAGCATGGGGAGCAGGGGGGCGGGCTGATGGCGCAGGAGGGGCAGGGCTTCATTACTTCAACATGGAGGACTGTGTTCTGGCTGCAGTGGAGAAGGAGCACATCCTCTGTCCTCAGCACCCTGAGCAGCCAGTCAGCCTGCAGGAACTGGTCCCAGAACTCTTCATGACTGACTTCCCTTCACGGTAACCAAACCATTGCACTTAACATTCTGATATGGGTTGGCCTCTGGACATTAGAAACATGTTTCCAGCATGCTTCTCAGTCTGTTTTTCTGTTGATGCGGCTGTATACCCTGACTGAGGAAAGGTTCATGCTATCATATCATACACACTATTATTTCATACTATATATACAAAACAGCGACACAGAGCCTTTTGGGACTTCAAGGGCTACCACCTATGAAAGAAAGTGAAGCAGTATTGTGGCTGATAATCTTAGTCCACTGTTGGTGTAGAACAAAGTATTTTAGTGTAGGAAGTTATTATTGTATACAATTTGTCTGCCGGAAATACAATACGTCCTCCATTGACTCCCTGCAGAAGCTGCTCAGATATTAGAACGAGCAGGAAAGCGTTTAGCTCTGTGTGCCGGCAACTTCTCATAGATTAAGTTTAAAGGTCCAGTTAGTGGGGTTTATTGCAGGGATGCATCGATTGCAATTTTTTTTTTATTGAATAGTCACAGTGTTAAAAGGGGAAGACAGAGGAGATGACATGCATAAATGGTTCCTAGCCGGATTCAAACCTGAGTCCTCTGCACGGGAACCTATGACAACATTTGAAGTCCAGACAGTCAGTTAAACTTTCTCATTGTCTGTCATCATTTATTATAACCTGTATTTTTTAAGATAATAAGACATATCATTCAATCAATTCAATTGTTAAGTAATAAATAAACAGAACTCGCTTTAAAGAGTATTTTCCTGTAAACACCCACGATGCAATGATGGCCAGTAATGTACTGTATATACAATGCAATAGAACAGAATTCATTTTTGTGTCCCAGCAATATTTTAAAGACCGTGGTATCGATAAGCTCCGACGTTATCGACTTGTTATTTGTACTAGAGGAATAAAAAATATATTTAAAAAAAGGATTTCATATTTATTATTAGTAGTAATAGTTAATGTTTATTCATATATTTCATACAAAAATTGGAATGAAAAAAATTACCAGACAGGGAAGTAGGCCTACTACTTTCAACTAGAAAAGGCTTTTCCTGCTGAAAATGCGTGCAAATGCTTTAAACTGTGAACATTTGTGGCTGAATTTAGCTGAAAATGCAGAAAAAGCTGAATATTTTATTAGCTGAATAGTCTCTGTAGCTGCTTTTAGCTAAAGAAACCAAGTAAGTGTGTTGCTGAACTTAGCGGAGAAATGCAGAAAAGTGAAATGATTTGAATCAAAATTGTTACAGCTCAAATGCATTGCAATGACTTTGTTGAAAACTTGAAAGTGAAATGTTAAACTCGAAGAGTAAGAAAAATAGTGAAGAAGCTTAATATTTAAAAGAAAAGGTTTAAAAAAGGTATAAACAACAAAATGTATCGCCTCAATGTCCTGAAATAGCTGAATAATGTAATAGTTGAATGGTTTCTGCAGCTGAAAGTAGGCTAAAGGAGTTAAATATCAGATGTACCTAGTAGTGAATGAATGTGTGATAAGAGAAGAAAAGAAAGTAAAAAGGCTTTGAAAAGCATCAGAATATTTTAACTGCAAACTTTTGAACTAACTTGGTGGCGAGTGATCTGTCACCATGGCAACGGCATTTGATGAAACCCCATAATATGCTTAGATATGTTGATGGATGCATCGTTACCAAACCTGTGAAGTTTTGGGCCATTTGGAGCATTTTCACTGAAGTTATGATTAAACTGTGTTTCATGGTGAGCATTGTGTTGCCATGGCAAGGGCATTTGAAGAAATCTGTTAGCACACATGTGAGGTTTGAGCAGTCTTTGACCATTTTCATCGGAGTTATAGCAATATCGTGTTTTATGGCGAGGGATGGCAACAGCTTTTGAGGAAAACTCACTATTGGCACATAGACATGTTGAGGGCTGGACCATTAACCATCATCTGAAGTCTGGTGCTGTTTTGACCCTTTTCATAGGCGTTACGCCAACATTGTGTTTTTTGGCAAGGGATGCGTTTCCATGAAACGGCATATGGTCAGATGTCAGATTTGGCGTAGAGCTGTTGAGGTATGGACCGGTGATATACAAGTGAAGATTGGGGGACGATCGGACCGTGTCAATTGGAGTTGGAGCGAAAATCGTGTTTTATGGCGAGGGATGCGTTGCTATGGTAACACCACATTATGTAACATCACATTTTACTTAGAGCTGTTTAGGCCCACAGTGTTAACCATTATGTGATGTTTGGTGGCGTTCTGAGCATGTCAGTTGGAGTTATGACATCATCACACAGGTGTTTGTGTTTGAGCTAACGACGTTATGAAACACCTGTGCTTGAGCCCAGAGATCAAGGTTTCCATGGTGATGTGCAGTAATCAGTGAGAGGAGAGCCTTTCCATTGATCTGAATGAGAGATAAACATCTTACATGTGAACGTTTTGTTGAAGAACCGTAGCAGATATCGATACAATTTCAATGGGTGAAGCGTCTCAGGACCCTGGCGAGCGTCCGAAGTGTGCTTTTTGTGTACTTTAGGGAAAATAATGTGGCCTATTTGGCAGATTAACTAAAGGTGTGCAGCTGGTACTCTGAGGAAAGATCAATCTGAATTTACAATTGGCCTTAATGGAGACATGTTGAACGTTTTTGTCACTTCATGCCCTCAAGAGGCATTTTGTTTAATTGCTTTGCTTAATTTGTTTTTATTTTTCAACGTGGGCTTTGAGAATTATGGCAGGTTTTAAAAATAATTTTGGGCGAATTTCAAGCTCTCCTCCACTCTGTTTTGAGATCAAAGCACTCTAGCCTTAACGAGCTGCGCAATACACACTAATGATAAAATCTGAAAAAGGCCTCTCTACCAAGCTCCAAACTAAGTTAAATATCTCAAAAAGTGTAAAAGGTATACAAAATCTGAATAAGATTGTAATAGCTGAAGGTCTTGTGATCATTTTAAAGTTGGAATGAAGTCTCTAGCTGAAAGTATGTGGAAGGAGAAGCATTTGGCGCAAGGTTTAGGTAAAAGAGGATTTGAAGGTTCCTCCCATTGAGTTCCTCCCATTTAGTTCCACTCTTAAAAAAGAGTTTAAAAAGCTGAATATTTCAAAAAGTATAACATATTTTGAAAAAGTTGAAAATATTACCCAAGGGGGCCCTGACTGAAAAAGTTTGGGAACCACTGCTCTAGATGAGTTTATAGTAGTTCCTCGTTCTTATTATTCATCCATGTTGTAGTCCGCTGTATAGAAAACTGTAGTTTCCATAGTTTCCCCACAGCAGCAGACGCACATTTATGACGTCCGCTGGCGCATCATAAACACGTCGGATAGTGAAAGTGCAGTCGGATTCTCTAAGTCTCTTCTCCTAAATCCTTTTGAATTCTCCTGTCCACTATCCCTTAACCCCGTGACATTTCACTCAGAGGTCAAGGAATAGACGATAGGGTTAGAATTTAGGTGCTGATTTTTGGACTATTCGCCTGCAGCCTGTGTGAATTACTTAAAATGGTGGTTAAGGGTAGATAGCTCCCATTGTTCTGTGACCTGTCAATCATCAAACCGGGGGTCGTATTGCATTATGTGTTCATTTGTATTTGAAGTTGTACACATAGATATATAAAGATTAGTTATACCGCAAAGTTATTCTCCGTGGGGACTTCCAGCAACAATCTTGATTCTGATTGGCCAGAAGACTCGAAAAAACATCAGCAAATATTTTTTATTGAGAAGATGATCTCTACGTGACAGACGTTTTCAAAAGCGTTTATGGTCTCCGGTACTTCCAGTCCAACGCCTAAAGGCCCAGATACACCGGCCCAAAATCGGCAGTAAATGGGAGTCAGGCCGAACATGAGCGTGGGCACGCCCTAATCGGAGTGGTGTGCGCCGCACCGTCGGGTCTTTTCTGCCGACCTGACGCCTTTTCTTGCCAAGGGCTGCTAGCTCCAGTACCTCCCGTTCGTCCTGCTCCTGTTCGTTCATGTTTTCAATGGACGAGAGTGAAAATGGAAAGAAAAACGCTATTTGTTGTTTGTTTATATCACGGAGTCTGTTCTTCTTCTCTGTCTTCCGGTTGTTCCGGTTGTTGCCTCTTTTGAATGATGAATACACACTACCGCCGCCTGCTGGTAAGGAGAGTTATTGCCACTCACGCATGCGCAGTTCATACGTGCTCGGCTCGGATTTGCGGTGTGTTCCAGTGCGCGAAGTCGGCAAATACACAGGAGAGTCCGGCGACGCAACAGTCGGTGTCGGCGTCGGCGACTTCTCAGGTGACTGGCCGGTGTATCTGGGCCTTACAGCATGCACAGCATTAGAAAATCGGGCCTTCAAATTAAAAGTTTGACTTTTTTCCAAAAAAAAGAATTCCATTTTTTTTTCTTCACTCAAACATCTGTTGACTTATTTTTATATATCTGAGACCCATAATATATGCCTAAAAATAGCATAATAGGAGACCTTTAACAGGGCTTCATTTACGTATGCATCCATTAACTCACAAGCATCACTCATTAAATATTTCCTTTGTTTACTCACAAGTCCCACGCGCACTGCCTCGCGTTCAAACATTTCCAAATGAAACCAGCGCCCATCCGTCTCACCTTTGTTCTTTCCAAGGGACTCGCATAGTTTTCAATGCGGAAATCCTTTATCCCTCTTTGCAGCAGGCCATCCAATGTCCACAGAAAAAAGGGTTTCAAAAAATAATATCCGTTCTTGCAGGGAGGTTTTTTACTATGAAGCGGCAAAAATCATATAAAATGGAACTGCCGAGACACCCGTCAGCGAATCTTACGCATGGGTCAAATAAAGGTCCGGGCAAAAAGCCATTTTGTGCATTTTGTTTTCTTAATGCCAGAGTATACAAATGTACAATAATTCCTTTTTCTATTTTCTTGCCTCATGCGATGGTAAAAAACATAGGCCTACCGGGTGCGCTCTCCACCTTCCCACATTTCCCATTCCCAGGTCTCCCATCCCCCGGTTTCCAAAAAACTGCCTTCCCAAAACAAAAGTAGAAAACAACTTATTTGATCTATTTCAATAACACTAGAATGAAAGGAAGATTAACTATAAACAAAAAAAAATAAAACAAATGGATAACTATTAAATAATATAAGTCCTTATATGGCTCCATCAAGGTAGTGTGGAGAAGAAATGTGCAACATGTGCAGGATTTACAATGAAAAAAACACAATGTTTTTAGATTAGAATAATTTCTTGTCATTATACTGTACATGTACAATGAAAAAGAGAAAAGCTACTCCTTTTTTAAGGTGCCATCAAAACATTCAGATTATACACATAAACATAAAACAACAAAGACATGCAGCATTCATACTAATAATGACATAAACGCATGAATTAATCATTAGTAGAGTAAATAATAATACATGTTATTTATATAGTGCTTTTCCTGGTGTATAATAAATTATATATATTGCACACGTATGGGTTATTGCACACGGGAGGAAGACTAAGCGGAGTTAAAGTGGACCTATCATGCTATATTTGAATAATATAGTGTAGGACCATACCTATATAAGGCATATTTATACTTTTTATTTTTCAAAATACCAAACTGATCATGCATTTTAGCCCTTCCTCATTTCGCTCAATTTAACACTGTCTTTTCATGGGCTGATTCTGTGAGAACAGCACTATCTACAGGCCTGGCATATGTACTACAGCGTCTCCAGCGCTTTCGAACGGCAATGTCCGTGGCTGTCTCCTCCTGATTGGTGGAGTTGGCCCAATAGCCGTAGCGCCACTTCTGTGACGTCATAGCAGTGTTCAAATCTGGATCGGTCTGTATCAGATCTGTTGCAGCCCCTTTTTAAGAGATTTGGGTATGGAAGAAAATAGAGAGGGTTTTGTTTTCTGACACTTGGTGAGTTCCCTGGAACACCGGGGACAAATATTCATGTAGAAAAGACGTAGAAAAGTGCATTTTGCATGATAGGTCACCTTTAAGTTCCATGATTGCTCTGGGGAAGAAGTCTTTGAGTCTGTTTGTCTTTGCTTTAATACACCTGTGGCGCCTCCCTGATGGCAGCAGGTCAAACAGGTGAAAACTGATGGAGCACAGCCTCCTGCCAGAGGGGGGCGGGGTAAACAGTTTGTGTTCAGGGTGGGAGGGGTTGGCCACAATCTTCCCTGCCCGCCTCAGGGTCCTGGAAGCTTGATTTCTGAAGCACATTTTCTGACACTTGACGGACACCATTAGTCAGGTATACACTCAGTGGATTGGAGGCGGGGCTTAAGCAAAACAAAAGTGCACACGCTCTGTCGGCCCAGATATAGGTACTTATGTTTTAAAGAGGCAGGCCAAAGAGAGACTCTCAATGGAATGAACAGCCATTTGATGCATTTGTTAGAGTCTAACACAAATGTGAAGATGCCTCCATGTATTGCATGTAGCTCTTCAGTCATATCTGAATATTGGTCATTAATCTTTTTTTTTATGACTATTTCAATGGGAGGCAATGTTGGCTATATGGAAATAAATAAAATTGTGAAGTAATGTTGTATTTTAGTGTATGTTGACTAAATGTAGTATTTGTGGTAAAGAGTAGGACATCAGATGCATCATTTTCCATGGATCTTTGTTCTAACGTCAGCATCGCCTTTACATTTAGATGATATACTCGGGATTGTGGGAAACGGTATTTCAATCTATCTGTCTGACTCTGTACACACAAACTGAAAGATTGACAATAAATTTGACTTTGACTTTGATATACCTCTCTCTCTATTTCTGTCTCTGTGTGCCAGGCTGTTTATGGACAGTGCCCAGCTGGAGTACTCTGAGGAGGAGAAGAACATCCTTGGCCAGGGTGGCAGCGGGACTACCATCTATCGAGCCCGGTATCGTCAGGAGCCGGTAGCAATCAAACGCTTCCACTTCAAGAAGTGTCGTCAGCAGGCCTCCAGCAGTGATACAGGTGCAGAGGCGTGTTCTTTTAGTTTTTTTAATGAAATTATTTAATGGGTTTTTTATGCTGACATATATTGTTGATGCTGCACAGCTGAATTTGGTTTGTACAATATCATTCTTGACTGAACAATATTCACACAGTAAAATACACTGTGTTTTCTAGCTCTGAATGTTGAAATGCTGGAAAAAGAAAGAAAACTAAAAAAAGCATTTCCTGCTGAAAATGCGTGCGAATGCTGTAAGCTGCGCAAATGTGTCGCTGAATTTAGCTGAAAATGCAGAAAAAGCTGAATATTTTAATAGTTGAATGGTGACTGTAGCTGCTTTTAGCTAAAAACTGCTGAACTTAGCGTAAAAATGCAGAAAAGTTAAATGATTTGAATTAAAATTGTTACAGCTCAAATGCATTGCACCGGGGGCGGATCTACCGGGGTGGCATGGGGTGGCAACTGCCACCCTAAAAATAGGCCTTGCCTCCCCAGCTGCCACCCCAGTTGCCAGCTTTGTTTTGAAAGAAAAGTTGTGGCTCATCGGACATTTATGAGAGAAAGTCTCTAATGTCCGAGTGCAAGTGAATGCAGCACACAACGCTAGTCTTGTCTTTGAAAAATCTGTTTTGAGTCCTGAGAAAGTCAAATAAGATAGTGTGTAAAACTACACTGCCCAGCCAAAAAAAAGTAACCACTTTGATGTAACTAGGCCAGTAGGTAAGGGCTTTCCACTGGATAATAACTTACTGCAGCGATGTATATGTTTTAGCTGAATACACCTTTTTTAACCCTAACTGATGCAGTTAGTCACTTCTTTAATGTTTGTTCTTTCTGATGTAAAGTCAAGGTTATAACTGTTTGCATTAAAGTTGTGGAGCGCTGAACTGTTCTTTTGATTCTTTTGAATTTTGATATATGATCGTAATTACTTGTCTTTCAAATTTGAAGGAGGGTGAGCAAGCATCTTGAGGAACATTCATCATTAACTCCTCCAAAAAATATAGTTTATTTAATAATAACACTGAATATGTGAATCATAACAGTGATTGACAGCTGATAGGAATGATATGATTGTTAATATTATCATATTCATTCAGACAAACATTGATGAGACAGTTAATTAATGTACTTATTGCAGCAGTCTGCATATATTTGGTACCTCTGCTGGTCTAAGAGTGAAACAAACTCATTCAGTTATTGTTCAGTTAAAATTCATTCAATTATGTCTGCCACCTTATATATTTATATGTAAGGCTTTACTGATGTGCCAAAATAATGTCACCTGAGTTAAAATATCAATATTTTGCTTTCCAAGTTAACATTTATTGATATGACTGCGATTAAATCAGCATATACTTCTGCCAGGGGATGCCACCCCTCAAAATCTCCTGCCACCCTCTTGCCCCCCCATGAATATTTTTCTAGATCCACCCTTGCATTGCACTGACTTTGTTGAAAACTTGAAAGCCAAATGTTAAACTGGAAGAGTAGGAGAAATTGTGATGAAGCTTAATATTTCAAAGAAAAGTTGAAAAGGTATGAACAACAAAATGTATAGCCTCAATGTCCTGAAATAGCTGATTTAATTGTTGAATGTACAGTAAGAAATGTTTTACTGTAAGTGGTAGTGGTAGTTGTATTTGTGAGTAGTAGAATTAGTAGTAGTAGTTGAAGTAGTAGTAATGTGTGTGTATGTGTGTGTGTGTGTGGGGGGGGGGCTTTTATATATAAAAAAATCATTATCCTGTGCGTCTTGTTTGGATACAGTGATATTCTAGGGCTTTTATTTTGAAAAAACACCCCTCTTCCTACGCTTCCTGTAAGGATACAGGAAATGTATAGGGCTTTTATTTTGAAGGGGTTTGGGGGATGATATGGGGAGAAAAACAAATATCTGTGTGTGTGTGTTGGGTTGTGGTTTTGTTGTGTGTGTATTGTGTGGTAGAGACTTTCAGTGTATGTCTGTCTGTCTGTTACTAGTTGACATGTTTGTGCAACTAGTTTACTAGTGAATTGTTTCAAAGTCATACATGTTGACTAGTGAATATTTTGACACATCACTAGTAAACTAGTTGCACGTACATGTCAACTAGTAAGTCATTGTGTAGAAGTAGAAAGAAGAAAACCACAACTAGTGGGCTGAAAATATCCACTAGTTTAGGAAAAATCCATACATGTTGAATCAATATCTAACTAGTTGCATACAGTTGCTCACTAGTGTAAAAAAAGCCAAACTAGTTGAAGGAAAGCTCTTACATGTAATAAAAATGTGTAACATGTACGGTCAAAGTCTAAGATGTTTATAACAGAACCTGACTAGTGAGAAGAAATGCCCTCCACTAGTTAACTAGTAAGAAAAACATCGGTGTCACTAGTTTACCAGTGACTCCTCTAAGGCTTCACTAGTTAACTAGTGAGATAAAGTGTGTGTAACTAGTTAGCTAGTAAGGTAAAAACAATTGTACTAATGTATCTAGTGGACCATTTGGACCTCACTAGTTAACTAGTGCACATTTTGAGCGTCAATAGTCAGCTTGTAAGACCAAAAGAGGTGGCAACTAGTTAACTAGTGAACATTTAGCCTTCACTAGTTAACATGTACGCTGCAATATGTATCCACTAGTTAACTAGTTGCCGTTCATATGACCAACACGTTCACTAGTCAGCCATATGCAAATGAAGCAGACTGTACCCAGATTCTGGTTGGTCAGTTCAGCCCTGTGAGAGAGAGCCCGAGGGGGCGTTCTCCTGCAATGTTTTTAGCAACGTCTCAAAGAGGTGAGGTGCATCAGTCGGGTATTTAGTGCCTACTGTTAAAATATTGTCCGTGGGAAGTCAGTCACTGTGTGTTTTGCCTAGAAAAATACATGTTTCTGTTTCTGCTTTGTTCCGCTTTGTGTGTGTGTTTTTGTTGGTGCGAGTGTGCATATGCTTGTGTGTGAGAACACCAGCACTCGAGACACAAAAGTATATGATCGTGGGACATTTTATAAGCGGTGCTCATGAAATTAATAAAGCAGAAACACTGGACAGATCTTAAAATCAGGATAACGATAGATCCGTATGATAAACAACCTCTCCATATTTTGCCTTAGACTAATATTTACGGAAGTCACTGCGATCTCTCAAAGCTGTGATCAGAAGAGGTTTACTTCTTCTTTCTATCCATCAATAATGACACTCTGTTATCGCAATGCAATTCTAATCCAAGCATCTTTCAAATTGCAGCTTAATAAAATGTGTTAAAGATGATCTATATTCCTGTCTGCAGTCCTAAGGCAGCTTTCTAATTTTAAGAAAGTCTTCAATGTTCTTACCTAATTTGATATAAAGTCACATGATCGTAATTACAAAAATACCTTTGTTTTATATTTGTGTAAATATGGTCATATGACTGTATTTTAAAACATAGTCTATTTAAGCTCTTAAATAAACTATTTGGGCTGGGTGGCGCTCTATAGCTTAGGGCCAATAGGAGACCTCGATGCATTCTTTCCCCTCCTCCTCATTAGCATTCTGTGCAACTAGTTCGACTAGTGCACATTTGGGATCCACTAGTGCTAATAGTGAACATTTTAAGCCTCACTAGTTCACTAGTTGAATTTAAATGTATCTCACTAGTTAACTAGTAAAGGGCAAAGGGTTCAGTAGTTAACGTGAAGAAATGTTGAGCCCCACTAGTTAACTAGTAAGGTCAAAAGAGGTGTCAACTAGTTAACTAGTGAACCTTTTGCCTTTACTAGTTAACTAGTGAGTGATTCTGGGTGCTACTAGTTAACTAGTGCTGACAAATGTATGCCACTAGTTAACTAGTTCTGCTTCCTTAGTTAACATGTCAGAGCTTTTGTAGCGCACTAGTTAACTTGTAATACTTTTAGGGTCACTAGTACGTTCAGAGGGTCACTAGTTCATCAAAAAGCTTACAAGTTGGGACTTTGGTGCTACAAGTGCTGCTCCTGGCGTCACTAGTAAGGCTTATGTGGTAACTAGTCGGACAAAAGTGCCACTAGTTGCTGAAAAAGAGTGACTACTGTAATATGTTATTTAACTAGTAAAGCAGAGTGCCAAACTAATTTGACCATGGATCTAACAAGTGAAATCAAAGAGCCAACTAGTGTAGGCAGCTGCCGTCTGATATCAAGGATATGGAATAAAAACTCAAATGGCTTGCCATATCTGTCTGTCTGTAGCTCTGTCTGTAGCTCTGTCTGTGGGCGTGTCTACTCTGATTAGATGATGTCACTCATGTGTCTGCCCCAATCTGCCCAGTAACTGGTTACCATGGTCACCTGCAGCAGCAGAGGGAGGCTCATTCAGAATGTATTGAGGTTTATCTCTGACAATCTTGCCTCCTGTTCAAAAATTATGGCTCCGATAAAATAAAAATAAAACTGAATCTGGGAGCCCTGATGAACACATCTCTGTGTTTTTTTGTGTTTTGTGTATAACACATGGAGATGACAGCAGTTTGTCTACAGTTGACTTCTTTCTGGTCAGAAGAAAGATCCGGACAAATTAAAAATGGCAGTCTATAGGGAGCTTGGTGGGCTCTTTGTCTATCAGATCACTATTGGGCCAGAACGGTGGGTCAGTTTGATATGATGAAGGCAATTGAGCAGGCCAGACTAATAATGCTCCTGAAATCTTTTGAAATTATTTGAATAGAGTGAATATTTTGGGTGAGAGCAGTTTTAAAATAATGTTTCAGAAGATTTTAAAGACCCTAGAACTACTGTAACATCACAGAGCAGCAAACTGAGTTTAAATGGATGTTTCCTTCTGCACTTTTTCTCTTGAGACAACAGGGCATGTTTGGTTTTTCCTTTGAGGGAAATAGTTTTTTTGAAGCTGTTGTTGACCTGTGGAAAAATGTAATCATAAGAAATTGACTCGGGAAAAGCTGCAGATAGAGCCATAAGAAATTAATGCAACTGATTATTTAATGTTTAATGTTGTTTTTATAGGCAATCATTTAAGCTTTGTTAGTTCCAGGTTTAATACGTGCAATAAGTTCATTTCAATAAGTTTTGCAATAAACATTGAACCAGTCCGGCCCTCGACTAGTACCCATTTTTTAATTTTGGCCCACTATATATTTGAGTTTGACACCCCTGCTCTAAGTGATGATGTCACGCACTCTAGCAAATAGAACATTTACCAAAACGTAAACGTTGATAATTCAAGAACCGTAGAAGATATGAACCTGAATACAACTTTAATAGCTGAATGTCTTGTGACCATTTTAAAGTTGGAATGAAGTCTATCGCTGAAAGTATGTGGAAGGAGTAGCATTTTGCACACGGTGTAGGTTAAAGAGGATTTGAAGTGTTGTCCCATTAGACACCCATTATAAAATCTAAAACGGCCTGAAAATGTACCAAAACTTTAACGTTGATAATTCAAAAACTGTAAAAGTTTAATAGGTGAATGTATTGTGACCATTTTAAAGTTGGAATGAAGTCTATCGCTGAAAGTATGTGGAAGGAGTAGCATTTTGCACACGGTGTAGGTTAAAGAGGATTTGAAGTGTCGTCCCATAGACACCCATTATAAAATTTAAAACGGCCTGTAAATGTACCAAAACTTTAACGTTGATAATTCAAAAACTGTAAAAGATTAATAGGTGAATGTATTGTGACCATTTTAAAGTTGGAATGAAGTATCTAGCTGAAGATTTGTGGAAGAAGTAGCATTTTTCACAAGGTAAAAGAGGATTTGTAGGGTTCTCCCATTGAGTTACATGTTAAAAAAAGAGTTTAAAATGACGGGTAGCGTAAAAGTCTAACGCCACCACTAGTGTGGTGTTTGTAGTGTGTGTAGTGTGTGTCACAGAGCAAAGCTTCTTCCCTCACACTGGATCTTTGGTGGAAACGCTGTTGAGGACCTGTGTTATTTTAACCAAAGAAAGTTAACCCTGGCTAAAGGTGAGCAGCTGCTTAAATATTAAGCGTTAACACAATTGTTCCTACTCTTCCAGTTTTACATTTTTCTTGTAAAGCTACCAAGTTTACAATAATGTCATTGAAATAATTTCACTTTTCTGCATTTCTCCGCTAAGTTCAGCAACACACTTACTTGGTTTTTTAAGCTAAAAGCCGCTACTTAGACCATTCAGCTATTAACATATTCAGCTTTGTCTGCCTTTTCAGCTAAGTTCAGCAACAAATTTACACGGTTTACAGCAGTGTTCACCAACCTTTTTAAGCCCAAGATCACCGACCTCTGCCTAGGTGAAAGGCGAGATCTACCTATTGCAAAATTGAGTGGAAAAGACGGCCCAGACAATGCTTCCAATTTGAGGCCTTTTATATAGGCTAATTGCATCTGAATTACTGTTACAATGAAGGCTCCATAATCAGCTCACGGCATATAGGCAGGGGTAAAGTGCTATTGGGGGGCGGACCTCACCTCCTCAAGGGGGGTCCGGGGGGATGCTCCCCCGGGAAGATTTTTTTTTAAATATTGAAGTTCAAAGCATCAATCTGGTGCACTTTGAGAGCAACATGAAGAGATCTATGGATACCTCTCTCAGCACCCAGATGAAACAGAACTGTAAACAGATTTACTTTATCTTTATGGATATTTTACAAATCACATTAAACTGTATTCTTGTTTTACTGCCATATAGTAGGCTATGTCATACCTGTTTTTCATTTATTCTCTTATTGTTTGTATAACTATAATGATCATATGAAAGTGTGCCGCGGAAATAATCTTTTGAATAATTTGTGACAAAACTGTTCTAAACACTCAAGAGTCCTTTAGCTCACCTGAGCCCCTCAGTCTGACAGGAGAGGACTCTCTTCCAGCTTGTTGTGGAAACAGCTCCTTATGTCCGTTAGTGCAGCTAGCTAACCAGATGCTAACATCACGGTCCCCGCTAGCACCGGTCCCTCTCTCTCCCTCACTCCCTCTCTATCACACTAAATGCGCTATCGCCACAAACACACAGAGCCGAGTTTGAATGACACAAGCACACGTGTATTTCCATGCAACTCTCTGATTGGTCTGGTGTGTTGCCTCTGTTGCGTTCACTGAACACGGGAAATTACAGTCCTGCCGTCGTCTCTTGTGTCATGATGAGGTTCACGTAAAGCACGGTTAATGTGTTATATTATTGAGGTGTCTCAAATATACGTCAATCAAGTGGCACCTGCTAACGGGGTGGTGGATGATAGGTTTACATCTAAAAACGTATTTTTCGAACATTATTATTTTAATTTTATTTTTCTTTCTTTTGTTACTTTTTTTTTTACGGTCAACGATCTACCCGCAGCACACTCGCGATCGACCGGTCGATCGCGATCGACTGGTTGGCGACCACTGGTTTACAGCATTCACACGCATTTTCAGCACGAAATGCATTTTCTAGTTCTTCAGCATCTTCTTCTTATTATTTCAACGATTGTTTGCCGTATAACTACTTCAGCATACTTTCAACTACAGAAGCCATTCAAATATTAAAATGTTCAGCTCCTTCAGGACATAGTGACATTTATACCATCCATCCATCCATCCATCCATCTTCTCCCGCTTATCCGTGGTCGGGTCGCGGAGGTAGCAGTTCCAGCAGAGAGCCCCAAACTTTCTTTTCCCTGGCCACATCAACCAGCTCTGACTGGGGGATCCCAAGGCGCTCCCAGGCCAGCGAAGAGATATAATCCCTCCATCTGGTTTTAGGTCTACCCCTTGGTCTCTTCCCAGCTGGACGTGCCTGGAACACCTCCCTAGGGAGGCGCCCAGGTCGCATCCTAACTAGGTGCCCGAACCACCTCAACTGGCTCCTTTCGACGCGAAGGAGGAGCGGTTCAACTCCGAGTCCCTCCCGGATGACCAAACTTCTGAACTTGGGCCTCCTCCAGACGTTCCCAGTTCACCCGAACTACACGTTTGGGCTTACCAGGTCTATCCAGAGGCTTCCCCCGCCACTCGACCCAACTCACCACCAGATGGTGATCAGTTGACAACTCCGCCCCTCTCTTTACCCGAGTGTCCAAAACATACGGCCTCAGGTCCGATGATACGATAACGAAATCGATCATGGACCTTCTGCCTAGGGTGCTCTGGTACCACGTACACTTATGAGCATCCTTATGTTCGAACATGGTGTTTGTTATGGCCAATCCATGACTAGCACAGAAGTCCAGTAACAAACCACCACTCCGGTTCAGATCAGGGGGGCCGTTCCTCCCAATCACTCCCCTCCAAGTGTCTCCATCATTGCCCACATGTGCGTTGAAGTCTCCCAGCAAGATTAACGAGTCCCCTTCAGGAGCCCCATACAGGACTCTTTCCAGGGTCTCGAAGAAGGCCGTATACTCTGAACTGCTGTTGGGTGCATAAGCACACACAACAGTCAGAGTTTTCCCCCCCATAACCCGCAGGCGTAGGGAGGCAACCCTCTCGTCCACTGGGGTAGACTCCATCAACGAAGCACCCAACCGGGGACTTGTGAGTATCCCCACACCCGCCCGGCGTCTCACACCTTGAGCAACTCCGGAGAAGAATAGAGTCCAACCCCTATCCAGAAGTAAGGTTCCAGAGCCGACGCTGTGCGTAGAGGTGAGCCCAACCAGATCCAACTGGTAACGCTCCACCTCCCGCACAAGCTCCGACTCCTTCCCCCCCAGAGAGGTGACGTTCCACGTCCCCAAAGCCAGCTTCTGTCGCCCGGGTCTGGTCCGTCGAGACCCTCTGCCTTCACTGCCACCTTTCTGGCAGCGCACCCGACCCCATCGCTGTTTCCCGTAGGTGGTGGGCCCGCGGGACGGAGAAGCGGAGGTGTTGCCCACGTCGCCTTTTCGGGCTGTGCCCGGCCGGGCTCCGTGGCAAGCCCGGCCACCAGACGCTCGCCGACGAGTCCTCCTTCTGGGCCTGGCTCCAGAACGGGGCCCCGGGCTTCCTCCGGGCCGGGTATCCTCACTTCGTGTGTCGTCTTTCATGAGGTCTTGTGAACCAATCTTAGTCTGGCCCCTTGCCTGAGACCAATTTGCCATGGGAGACCCTACCAGGAACACAAGGTTCCAGACAACACAGCCCCCAGGTTCATCAGGGCACACAAACCTCTCTACCACGGTAAGGTGCCGGTTCTTCAGAGAGGGACATTTATACTTTTTACAATATTCAGCTTTTAAACTTCTATTTTTACAATGCAACCCAATGGGCGGAACCTTCAAATCCTCTTTTACCTACACCATGTTTAAAATGCTACTCCCTCAGTAAATGATCAGCTACAGACTTCATTCCAACGATCACAAGACCTTCAGCTATTACACTTGTATTAACTTATTTCTGATATCCTTTACAGTTGTTGAATTATCAACGTTTAAGTTTTGGTACATTTTCAGGCCGTTTTAGATTTTATATTGCCCAACAGTGATCTGATTGACAAAAAGTCCACCAAGCTTCCCCATAGACTTCCATGTTAAATTTGCCCGGATCTTTCTACAGACCAGAAAGAAGTAAACTTTAGACAAACTGCTGCCATCTCCACATTTTACACACAAAACACAAAAAACACACAGATGTGTTTCCTCGACATTGAGAAACACCCACAGACACAGCTACAGACACACAAGGATAGCTTTGTATTTCTCCCCCTCTCATCCCCCCAACAACACACCCCTTCAGAAATAAAAGCCCTGTAGTTTTCCTGTAGCTTTACAGGAAGCGCTGGAAGAGGGATTATTTTTCTAAATAAAAGCCCCCCCACACACACACACATACATACTACTACTACTACTACTACTACTACTAATACTTCTACTACTATCACTACTACTCATACAACAACAACTACTACTACTACTACTACTACTACTACTACTACTACTACTACTACTACTACTACTATTACTATTACTACAACTACTCTAATACTACTATTACAACTACTTTTACTACAGCTGCTACTGCTACTACTACTACAGCTAATACTACTACTGCTACTACTAGAACAGCTACCATTACTGCTACTATTACCACCATCACTACTACTATTACCACCATCACTACTACTACTACTACTACTACTGCTACTACTACTACTACTACAACTACTAAGACTACTTCTACTACTACTACTACTACTACTACTACTAATACTACTGTACTAATACTTTTACTTACAGTATACTACTACGTACATTTGATATTTAACTCCTTCAGCCTAAAATGTTATGTAATTCAGGCTTATAGTTCACCCTTCTCTAAAAGCCTTCAACAATGACAATATTCATTGTAATTTAATAAATCCTTCCAACACACATTGTAAAAAATAGCCTACTGTAAGTTAAGAAATCATTTCAATATGTACATCTTCTGATGTAACAACAATAACATTATAAATTGTAACATAGCTGAACATGGTATTGCACATTTAGCTTTGAGTGTTACTGACCTGAGATGTTTTTATTACATGAATTAAGGTGACTGAGGCTTTTTAACATACAGGGATGCAAACTCATCAGGTATGAAAAAGGTGACAAGGATCCGAGCCCCCGGCTCCCCCACCCCACGGAATGACAGAGGATTTTAGCAGTCAGAACAACTAAAGCAGCAGTGTTAATAATAACAGAAATGCCAAAGAGTCACAAAATAGAAATATATAAAAGCATTTATTTTAAATTGTGTAGCAGTCAGTTTATAATTTTGGCAGCACTGTTGAGCATTTTGAAAATGTATTTTCATGCCTCTGTGCAAGGCTTAAGTCTTTTTATCTTTATAGCCACATGGTGTAAAGTAACTAAGTTCATAAACTCAACAAGTACTATACTTGGGCACAATTTTGAGATACTAGTACTTTATTTAAGTATTTCAATGTTTTGCTACTTTGTTCTTCTACTCCACTACAGTTCAGAGGTACATGGTGTACTTTGACTCCACTACATGTATTTAATACCTTTAGTTACTTCACAGATCTGGATTAATTAAGTGAAATATAATCAAGTGTTAAATCAGATTTTAGTTCCACCTGGAGTAAATCCACAAGCTACCCTGCAGTATACAAAGTCATTCAAACTAGCTGCACCTTTACCAGCTTTGAGAACACTTTCATGATCAATCATTATAAAACATATCATATATATTATTCTGAAATGGACCAATCTGCACAATGACTACTTTTACTGTCGCTACTTTCACTATATTTTGATGATAATACTTTTCTACTTTTACTTGAGGAACATTTTGAATGCAGGACTTTTACTGTAACAGAGTATTCCTACACTCTGGGACTATTACTTTTAGTCAATTACAAGATCTGAGTACTTCTACTTTTACTCAAGTACAAGACCTGAGTACTTCTACTTTTACTCTAGTACAAGATCTGTGTGCTTCTACTTTTACTCAAGTACAAGACCTGAGTGCTTCTACTTTTACTCAAGTACAAGACCTGAGTGCTTCTACTTTTACTCAAGTACAAGATTTGAGTACTTCTACTTTTACTCTAGTACAAGATCTGTGTGCTTCTACTTTTACTCAAGTACAAGACCTGAGTGCTTCTACTTTTACTCAAGTACAAGATTTGAGTACTTCTACTTTTACTCTAGTACAAGACCTGAGTACTTCTACTTTTACTCAAGTACAAGATCTGAGTACTTCTACTTTTACTCAAGTACAATATATATATACTTATACCACCTCTGTTTATAGCCTATGAAAAAAACTATTAGAAATAGAAGGCTAAAGCTAACGTTAGCAGATAGTGACAATGTATGCTAGCTAGCTAGCTCAACGATTCCTTAAATAATATTGCCACAGAAAAACTTTTCAGTTCACATCACGCTCTGCCGCTCCAACAGGGAGCTCTGCTCTGAACACCTGAACGGCCCGTTCTAACGGCTGTTCACCAGCGGTCCAGTCTGTGCCACAGTGACTCCGGACGCACAGTTAATATTAACGAACGCACCCATAGGTAATATAGCTGCTGAAGCTAGACCATCATCTCGGAGCAGCAGAGCCTTATTATACATCCATGAGCAGAGCCGACAGGCAGGAAGACTCGAGCACACAGCTCGTACGTCATTATAATATATAAGAAAAGAACACCATGGATGTCATGATGGCACATAACAGCTCACGGCCGCAGATTACTCCGGGTCCCAGCCCCCCCCATACCCCAAAAATATTTGTATTGCAGATCTACATGAATCACACAAACGACTTATTTTGGATTCAAAACGGCGAATTTCGCCGAAATTTGACAAGTTTGCATCACTGAACATAGACAGAGCACAACTGAAACATAACATCTGAGATGTAACAACATATTACACTTTTCGGGGATGCTTGGGATGTGAGGAGTGAGGGACACGGCTTAGAACGGGCGTGTCACCTGGCAGGACAGGAGAGTGTGTGCACCAGTCTGCCTTGATCTATGAATTAATGTCCGTGACACTCACTGCTGCCCACAGCTGTTTTATAGAAGGAAATTCCTTCACTTCATGAAAGTGTTTTAACCACACACACCTCTACTACACACACATGACGGGTGTTATTTTCCCCATAAGGAACAAGTCGCTGCAAATTATCCCGCTTATTACACGGCCACATTCTCAACAAAGTAACGACATGACTCCCAATATTAATTGAAATGCTTTTATGAATTTAGAAAATGTTTTTATTGATTTAAAAAATAGTTGTATGTATTGATTTAAAAAATAGTTGTATGTATTGATTTAAATTGACATGCATCCGCTAAGAAAAATAGTCCGTTGTTACCGTTTTTTAAACAGTCTGAATGAAACGGCAGCTCTCAGCTGTGTATTTACACAACTAATGGCCCATCAACCACAGCTCTCTCCCCCCCTCCCCCCTTGATCTTTCTTCTCCAGCAGCTAAATTAACGGTAGGTTACTCTGAGTGACAAGCTTACAGTTAGACACAACACTGTCATTGCAAGTGACCCTCAGTTAGTTGACTTTTATGTTCAACTGCTAAATTCGTTACTGATAAAAAAAAGGGCTTCTACTGTACCTAATTACCTTAACACTAGAATCGCCAGAGGTTTTTGTATAGGCCTACCTAAACCCGTCAAATCCCGCTATTAGAATGCAATTTTTAACAACATAGGGTGCTACATAACACACTTTCAGGAAAAGTCACGGACTGGGAGACTTTAATATTTTATTGAAAAAAAGTTACATTGCACACACACAACACACATCACACAAATTGACCCGATTGGCGGTTCTAGTGTTAAATAAACTCACTAATTAATGAAACCAGTTCAATACGCATTATTCTTATTCTTATCATTCTTTATGAGCGCAGAAATAGTCTTAAAATCAGATCTGTTTTTTAAATGAAATCTGACGGCAGGCAGTTAGCTCTGATCACCTATGATAAATGCGCCGAACCTAATCGCTGGCCATTCAGCCACAGACACTGTTCGAAATGGGGGTGAGCTAGGGGGAGCTTGGCTCCCCCGAAGAGGGAGGGAGCTCCCCTGAAAGCTGACTTTGAGATAAATAGGGGGAGCCCAAAACAGTCGTGCATATTTGTGTCACACAGATTAGAAATGTTGAGTTTCTGTAAATAACAGTTCTTGAAATAAATAATAGTTATTGTTCATTACAGTTTCTGAATGTTTGTTTTATATTTGTGAATATGTCTGGGTGTTGCCATCTGTACGTGGCGGCGCTGCATTCTTACTTACGTTGCTATGGTTATGGCGGTGATGCCGGCGCGGTATTTGAAATGTTCATATTGATATATTTTTTTTAACTCTGGCTGTGTAATAAAAAAATATGGCAAAACGAAAACAGCCAAGCGTCACAGCTTTTGGATTCACAAGCAAAGAAGCGAAGGAGTCTAAAAATGACAACGTGAACGGAAAACAACTTTTAGTTGGCCGGCTGTAAGCGGCGTTAGGGTCGAGCTTGACAGCTCCAAACCGAGGGAGAGGCCTGCCGATGCGGAGCCTGAAGAGGCTTCAACAACGGCCACATCCGCCGGCATAGTGACACCGTCTGTATTAGTAGAAGAGTGTTTTTATAGCAATTGATCGCATCCGCGCTGCTGCGCCAGTCAACAGAGCGTGCGTGTGACATATTTAGTAGCAGGATGTGCTCTGAAAAATAGGGCTCCCCGAAAGCAAATGGGTAATTCGAAAACTGTATACAAATCAAACTGTAGACAGTGTGAAAGCACCTATTGTTTTAAATAATGGTCGGAATGTGACCTGTGAGCCTTCTGAATTACCGTGGGACAGCACATTCTAAACTAAAATGTTCAATCAATAAAGTAACATCTTATCTTATCTTAATAATATCTTCATATTAATAATAAATCATACAGTATGTGTCCGAAAGGGAGCAGGAGGAAGCAAACACAAAAATATACTGCATATTAAAGCAAACGATTGTAAAGGTTAAAGTATGAGCATAACAAATAAAGAAGTGTAATGTAAACATTTACATTATGATTATTTAATATATAAAGACTATATATTATTGAATTACAAGATTAGATATACTTTAGTTGATCTAAAATATTTATGTGTTCAAATGCTCTTCAAAACACAACTGAAATTCCATGAAACTTGTCTTTCTGTATTTGTGAATGAAGCGCCATCTCCTGGTTAAAACCTGAAATTGAAAATCTGGCAACGCCCTCTTGGAAAATAGTGGGAGGGCTTAACATTCCTCTATACTGGTATTTGGCAGGTAGTAGGCAGGAAGCTGTAAGCTGGAGTCCGAAATTCAGTGCTACATCTGTAAAAGCAGCTACAGAGACCATTCAGCTATTAACATATTCAGCTTTTTCTGCATTTTCAGCGAAGTTCAGCAACAAATGTACGCAGCTTACAGCATTTGCACGCATTTCCTGCCCGAAATTTGTATCTCACACATTATCGTATCTTTTCATTTTTCTGTAATTTTATTACAGAAAAATGTTGTTTGTTTTTAATCTGTAAAGCCCACTGGGACAAACGTGTTTTGTGATAATGGGCTTTGATTGAATTTAGATTAAAGCATGTAAACATATAATATTTGGAGCTTTTAGTATTGCTTTCATTGCAGCAGACATCTATTCTTTATGTACCCCATATGTATCCTCTAAACCAGTGCTTCTCAAAGTGTGGTCCGCGGACCACTGGTGGTCCATGAGTATATTGGTAACATTTCACATTTAAAATAAAAAAAATAATTTAAGTTTTCCCCACTCTCGTGGGAATATCTCCACAATGGAGCAAGGTTAAGTTTCACTCTCATGATATAGCCCAGCGCAACACCTTCGTCACACATGTTGCCACTTGTTTGTACCATTTTCAGGCGATTTGTAATCTGTTCTAGAAAAACGATGTGTTTTTTGATATTCGTGGAGTTAGGTGGTCCGCGAGTGTTTTTTTATTGGTTAAGTGGTCCTTGGTATGAAAAAGTTTGAGAAACACTGCTCTAAACTGTGTTGCTTCCTCTGGTTCTATTCCTTCTTCCCTCAGACACCATGCTGAAACACCTGCAGTCTGCAGATGCCTGTCGGAGCTTCTCTGAGTTTCGCCAGGAGGCCAGTATGTTGCACTCTCTGCTGCATCCCTGCATCGTCTCTCTGCTGGGCATCAGCATCCACCCCCTGTGCTTCGCATTGCAGTTAGCCCCCCTGGGCAGCCTTAACACTGTGCTGGAGGAGAAGCGCAAAGGCATGGAGAAGGAACTGCATCATGTGATTATCTCCTGAAGTTGATCTTATAACCTGTTGCTATGTTAATAGTGGAACATGATCGTTATGTTTTCCCCTTGTAGGCTCCAGATACATGCCCCTCGGTCACATGATAACCTTTAGAGTAGCCTATCAGATTGCCACAGGACTGGCATACCTTCACAGGAAGAGCATCATCTTCTGTGACCTCAAATCTGACAACATCCTGGTGTGGTCTCTGGAGGTCTGTGAATGGGTTACATACATGTTATTTTGGTTACATGTCTTCATTATGTATTAACATTATTTATGTGTTAAGATAGTCACAGCTTATTTTACTTGGTGTGCTTGCTGTCAGTGTCCAACAGAGATTGTCAAGACAGGGACAGGCATTCAAAATGCTTTCATTAGAAACTTGAATCATATGACCAATTTCTGTTTTCTTAGAAAACAAACAGTTGTTTGTGTATCTTCTTCCAGGTTCAAGATCCGGTTAACATTAAACTTTCTGACTATGGTATTTCTCGACAAACCTTCCATGAGGGAGCCTTGGGGGTCGAGGGCACGCCGGGTTACCAGGCTCCTGAGATCCGACCGGGCATCGTATACGATGAGAAGGTACTGAACTTAATCTGCTTCATTAGATGTGTGAAGCAGTACAGTAGGAAAAGGAACAGTATGGCTGCTGATGTCTGCCAAAACAAAACGAGAAGACTCATGTAAGGTAGATACTATAGACAGGGGTGCACATAACCCAGGTACGCATGTGTGGCAACATCTGAAATGCGTAACATCACTTGTGTCACTGCGCGCCTTTGCGTACCTGATAGGTCATCAAAACAAAACACATATTTCGTCTACACGTGATTATTGTCAACACTCAGTGCAGTAAACTATTAGATATGTCCAGAAAACTAAAATACATTAAGCAGCCACTTTGGCGTTTTGTTCCCTGCAAAAAATCTTCAGACTTTCTTGGACTGATTGAACTGAGAGCTGGCCGAGCCGCAGGCCATAACCGACGGACCTGTGAAGCTTTACAGGAGGCAGAGGCTTAGATCACTGGACGACAGATTTGGCCTCCTGATTGGCCGGCTAGGTTTATACAACTTCAGTGTGTGAACGCTCGCGTATCATTGATGAGAGTAGTACCCATAGAGTCCCGTAGAGGGCTCCATCTGTGCTTATAGAACTAGGGTTACAATACGTAACCCCCTGATCCTTCAACTTGGCCTCAGCAAATGCAAGGACTTCACAGTTTTGGCAACACGTTTTGGAGAAAGCAAATGGGAGGCTTAACCAGGGACAGGGAGGTGCATCTGCAGCATCTTCATCATCTAGCATGCAAGAAGTGTAAATAGAGGACAGTGAAGGAGACACTGAGGAGGACAGTGAGGAAGACTGCAGCATCTCTTCATCATCTACCATGCAAGAAGTGTAAATAGAGGACAGTGAAGGAGACACTGAGGAGGACAGTGAGGGAGACTGCACTTATTAACACCACGCTTCGTGTGGGGTGAGTACCAAACGCTGTCTCCTGGTACTCATCTGAGTAATTCACCCAAAAAGTTATGTGGACCCCTGACTATAGGTACTCCCCTTACGCAGCGTCCACACGGCGTTGTGCGTTGAAGCTTGCCGGTGGGCATGTCTGAAACTCGACCAACAACCAATCACATGATCTCCCGCCCCGGACACACAAGCACGCAGTTTGATTGGCTAGAGCTTGTACTGGCATATGATTTAATTGTCTGACGCTTCCGTCGAAGCTTCAAAAGTTGAACATTGCTCAACTTTTGAAGCGAGCAAAGCGACGGAACCACAATGTAGTCCGGCCAAGCGTGACGTCACCCCATTCAAAGTGAACGGGCAGAAGCGCTGAAGCTTCAACGCATGCCGCCGTGTGGACGGGCCGTGACTCACCTGTTGTCCTGTGTATCTGTCAAACATAGCAAATCATTATTACATTTTATATTTCTACAGTTAATAAAATATACTATGAATATAATCTCAGGATCCTCCATATTGCCTTGGAATTTTTCGGGACAAGTATGTATGGTGTTTTTGTTTTCCCCAATTCAATATGATAGTATTTCCCCCAAAACTCACACAGAACAGAAACCCATGGGTCAGTGAGGATTGTTTTTCGTTTCAGCAACCTAACTCTGATCCTGACCTTGATGTGCCTGTTTTGTCTCTTCTCATCACTGCACACAGGTGGACATGTTCTCCTATGGTATGGTGCTGTATGAGCTGCTGTCTGGGCAGAGGCCACTGCTGGGACACCACCAGCTTCAGATCGCAAAGAAGCTCTCCAAAGGCATCCGGCCGCTGCTGGGCAGCCCAGAGGAGGTCCAGTTCTGCTGCCTCCACAGCCTGCTGACTGAGTGCTGGGACACCAAGCCTGAGAAGGTGCGTCTCCCAGCTTCTTTATTTGTATTGATTTATTATTGATTTTGTATTGATTTATCAAAAACTCACTTGTTTTCCCGTTGCTCTGCTCTGTATGAAATGGACATTACCAACATAATAAGAAAGTCTATTCCACCCTCACACAGACCCAGGGTAAGGGTCAGGTGGACTCTTGTGGGGTATCATGTTCTCTTTAAATGGTACAGTGTGTGCCACATTTATGTGATACACGCTCCCAGTTAACACTGTTAACTGTGTGTGTGTGTGTGTGTGTGTGTGTGTGTGTGTGTGTGTGTGTGTGTGTGTGTGTGTGTGTGTGTGTGTGTGTGTGTGTGTGTGTGTGTGTGTGTGTGTGTGTGTGTGTGTGTGTGTGTGTGTGTGTGTGTGTGTGTGTGTGTGTGTGTGTGTGTGTGTGTGTGTGTGTGTGTGTGTGTGTGTGTGTGTGTGTGTAGAGGCCGGTGGCCCTGCAGTGTGTGAAACGGATGCAGGAGCCCAGCTTCCCCTGCCTCCGGTACCTCCTGCTGGCCGGCAGCCACTCGCAGCTCTTCCTCTCACCGCTGCAGGGACACAGCGCTGTGTTCTGGGATGGAGACAAGGACAGCAGGTGTGTTTCAGACCTTTAGTCGGATAACTTCTTCCTTCAATGCTGTGCGCATAAAGTACATAACAACTGTTATTTATTATTTTCTATCCTTTTTAAAATGCAACATCTTGTCACAAAAGAATGTGGGATTTTGTCACCTAACAATGTCAGAAAGAGAAAGTAGACAAATGAATAGGGATGTAACGATACCAAAAACTCACGGTACGATAATATCGCGATAACAAGTCCACTGTACGGTATTTATCGCGAAAATAAAAATGTTAAAACATTTTTTTTCTCGGAAAATGTTTCTTTATTACATAATAAATCTGATTTGTACAGCATTTTAGTAGGATAGCAGTATTTTAAAGTGTCAAAAACAAAGTGACAGTAACAGACTGGAACAAGAAAACCAGTGTTTTTGTACCTACTAGTACTACCAAAAAAAGTAGGCATTTTCTTTGTGTCACAAATAAACAAGGACATTTAATAATCAGACCCTGCAATAAAATAAATCAAGTTTCACTTTAGTTTTTCAAGGAACTCAACTCAAACTCACTAGTCACTCACTCAGCATCATCAGAAAGGTTTTATTATGAGAATATCCACATTTCCAGGTATTTATAAGCTGGGATGTTTGGGCATTTACAATATCCCCTGCTCTGGAAAAAACGTTTTCGCTTGGTACTGATGTTGCTGGGACACCAGTGGTCGCGTTAACCGAATATTTTATTTAACAATGACGGAAAAATCTGAAAGCAGTCTGTCATTTTTGACAGATTAGAACAAACTCGGAACAGCGCCATCGTTTCCCCGCAGCGAGGCTCTGGTGTTATACCGTGTTATGCATGCCCTCCAAAAGGAAATGATATAGTTTCCAAACCGTACTTTGCCGTACAGATCAATACATGTCTGGGAGGTTTTGCTTTACGCTGTGCGCGCTCCCGCGAGGTGCATGCACACACGGCATAACAGCGTGCTCTCTCGTGAACTGTTCAGACCCGACGGGTAATAAGGGATTATGACGGATATTTTACGATCCTGTCTGTCAAAAATGACGGACAGCGAAAAAGTCTAACGCCACCTCAGTGGGACGGAGAGATGTGCTTTGGCCATGGGTGACAGCAGTGGGTCAAACTGTGCATGGTCTCTCCACCACTTCAAAAACAATACAGTTTTTGCCAAGAAGGTGAGGCTTATTGACAGGGCGAGATATAAATATACTGTTGGTACTTGTCAATGTCTCTAGGTGTGTAAATGTAGCCCTGTAAATACGATGTCCTTTTGTGTTATCTATTGTTTTATGTTCATGTTGTAACCTACTTGCTGCCATGTTGGACAGGTCTCTCTTGAAAAAGAGATCGATGATCTCAATGGGAACACCTGGTTAAATAAAGGTTTAAAAAAAAAATCGCGGTAGGATTTTTAAATCGCAGTAGGTTTTGTCAGTCTCACGACGGTATTGGGACGTTTATTTACCGCGATACCGCGATATTCAGTATATCGTTACATCCCTACAAATGAATAATCTTAATTTATGATGCCCCTTTATTCACAGAATGCCTAAACACAAACACCCAAAACACATGTTCAAAAATCATATGCATCCATAGAAAAATAGATAATTTAGTTATAAGTTGCTAACCCGGATTTATCCATATTCTTAATGTGATATTAAATGCAGCACAGACAACATGGGCTTATATATTTCATAAAAACATTGAAAGCTGTAGCCTACAGTAGGCTATATTCATATATATTGGAAATCCAGCTTCTGCCTGCTTGATTTTTTTCTATTCTCTTTGACTTGTTTTCGTCACGTTTTGATTTTCTTTTTAAGCCAAAACTGTTTTCACACAGTGTGGTTGAATACATTTCATGTGTACAATACATTTGCCAAAAAAAGTACCGTGAAGTAACCAAAATGAACAAAGTATTTTACAAACTCTGCAGCCGAATGTTGCTGGAGAGTGTTAATAGCTTGTGGGTATGCTTCAAACACTAAGCCCCCCTTGTAAGTGTAATTTTGGTATTGGGCTATTTAAATACAATTTGATTTATTGTCCACGCACGTTCTAGCTGCGCTTCGGTTTTTACACCGTTTTTTCTTTAAACCCTGCACACACGAAACTAACTCACACTCACAAGATCGTTATTTTCTTTTGTTGTGGACAGCACCTGGATAACCAGCGGTGCATCTGATCACTGCTCAGGTTGGCAGGGGCATTTCCACACCAACTCTGTGTATTGCTGTGTGTGTTGTGCAGGAGCTACAGTGTGGTGAATGTGGAGAAGGGGCAGATGGAAGTGAAGAGGATGAGCTGTGCAGGCAGCAGGGTCAGCTGTCAGATGAAGATGGGTAACATTCTATGGATGGCCACTGAGGTACACACCACCTTTTTCTGCTTTATTTATATTTATATTTCACAGTACTAGTGACCTCGCCATGCTCCTGGGGGGGGGGGGGGACTCGCTCTCAATGTTTGGATGAACCACAATAGCATGGCTTCTCGGGATCTGTAACACTGAGACACTCTGGAACCAGAGTGCTCCGCCTGGTGCTTAAGTCAATCATCTTTTGAGAGTTTGTTTTCTTGTGAAAGGTTTTTAATGAAAGAGGCCAGAATGCTTTTTAGTGTTTGCGATCGAAGAGTCATCGTGTTCTCTCAATTATTTACAACATATATTAAAATGCTTTCAACCATGCGGGTCATGAATGTGTCAGTGCAGCGAATATTTGTGAACCATAAGTGTGGGTAGTAGATTTCTAAGCTTGCTTACAGCCAGCTGTATCGCCCAGCTTAAGACTTTATGCTAAGCTAGTCCAACCAGCTGTATTCTGAACACAAAGATAGATATTCATTTGAACATCTTAAAGTCTTGAAAGTATGTTTATTATTGTGTAACAGGAGCAGGAGATTTTCATCTACAGTCTGAAGGATATGTGTCCGCTCAGCCAGCCCCAGAAACACTTTTCCTGTCCAGCCATCATCACCTGCCTGCTCCCTGTTCCAGCCCAAGAACAGGTCACACGCATGCATGCATGCACGCACGCACACAAATAATTAAATGGCCGTGTGACGTGCACATCTTTCATGTTATAGAAATAAGCCGCTTATAAATGTTCATATTACCAGATAACGTCAAATTATCTTCAGGCTAACACTGCCACAGTTTGGTTCTACACCGCGTCATGAATAGTCCAAAGAGGTGCACAGCCTGTAAAACGTGATGATTATTAAAATGTGAACGTCCTGGTCTGTTCAGAGTCTGGCCAGAGTGTTTGCGGGGATGTCTGACGGCCTGGTGGCAGTGTACAGCCTGCTGGAGGACCTCCCTCTGGAGGGGGAGACCTACCTGTGCTCACACACCCTCAACAGGACGCTGTTCTCCCTGAAGGACTCGGACCCCAGGCAGAGGCCCTACCCAGTCAGCAGCATGGTGCTGGTCAGTAGGGGATCCCAGGTGGGTGCAGGGAACTTCTGAGGAGTCCCTAAAAGGTAGCTTCAAAATAAACACTCTCTCCTGAGGATCTCTCCGTCTCCAACACTGTCCCTTTCCGTTGTTCCTCAGTTATGGCTCTCCAATGGTCCAGGCGTGCTGGTCATTGACTGTCTGAGTCTTCAGGCTGTTCGAAGGCTCGATCCCTACAGCCCGCCGTCCTCCATTGTATCCATGACAACAAGCTTCAGCCTATGGGGAGAGGAGGCGGTGTGGACACTGGACGACCACGCCAACACACTGCTGCTCTACCACGCCACCTCCTACCAGCTCTGTGCCCACTACAGGTGACGATTGCTCTGCTGAAGATTCATTTTTATATTGACAGTACTGTTAATGCAGGGGCGGATCTACAGGGGGGCAAAGGGCGGCAGATGCCCCTCACTGTAGAGCCTTGCCCCCCCAGCTGCCCCCCTAACTTTTGTGTCCCTAAAAATGTACTTGTAGAAACAAACCTACACTATGTCCACAAGCTTATCAAGCAACGAAACAAGCAGTACATTCATTAAAAGTGAATCATTTTAAATATCATCTTAGGCCCGTTAAAAACGCAGCTACGGCCCTGCATTCAACTGTGGAGCAACGTTCACACAGACCGCGGCTCATACAGCTGCAGAGAGACCGAGCTGTCCCAGCACCTGAAGGTGGATCAGCTTCCCCTGGGAGCATCTCCACTTCGACTAGTTTTGTTTTTACTAAAGACAATAGCTCGAAATAAAATATTAATAAAACGTTCCTGTTTGAATCGATAACGTTTAACAGACGGTCGCTGTTTTGTGTACTTTTCCCACTTTAGTTCCGATATAGTTCCGAAAATGTGCGTTCACACCAAAACAATCCGGAACTAGAAATTAGTTAATGAGAACCTTTTCAGATTACTTTTAGAATAATTTTGGAATGCTTTATTTTTCCACAACAGATGGGTACGTTTTGGTAAACAGGAGACACTTATTTTACTGTTTTAATGGCTTATCAAGAACTCAAACACAACATCTTGGTGTCATTCTGGACAGCTCCCTCTCATCTGCACCCCACATAAAAAACATCACCCGGACTGCATTCTTTGTACTGTCTTAAAACCTTTCCTTGGAATATGTTATGAATTGTAAGGCGTCCTTAGGTGCTTTGAAAGGCGCCCCTAAATAGAATGAATTATCATTATTATTTATTATCTGAAACGATGTAATAACTTTTAAAACTGTTTCCAGTCACTTGCCCCATGCATTCAGCAGCAGCAGGCCATTCACTTTGATTCGATCCCGTTATGAAATGTCATAATTTCGACAATAAATAGATGCTACATAAACGTTACCTTGCACATTTTATCTAAACATTTCCATTTCTAACTTTCAATATATTTTAAAAGAGATCTCTCTCTCTCACTTGCGTGCGGGGGCGGGGCCTCACAGACATGCTGCATCTCTCTCTCGCTCACAGACATGCTGCAGCGCTGTGCAGTGTGCACACAGTTCTGCCGGTAATGAATATTACATTTTGTGAGGAAACTTTTCCACCAATAATTCCAATAAGTATTCCAAAATGTATTCACTTCAGGTTTACGAAAGTAACTGTAATCAGATTACTCGTTTTTCAAATGTAACGCCAGCTGAATACAGTTAGCCTACTTGATTTGTGTATTCTGATTACGTAACACCGTTAGATGTATTCCGTTACAACCCAACCCTGCTTCTAGGCTACTGTCCCGCAGCTCCTACCTCTCTGTTGGACTCTGTCGCAGCGGGGCTACTGCTGTGGTGCGGAGGAGCGCATTAACCAGACTCTTCACAAGGAAGTGCAGTTGTGACGCACCTAGGCTCCTTCAGCTTCATAAACGGACGCAAAGAGCTTTCAACTGATTGCAATGTATTCCCATCGGCGGCGGTAATTGACGCTCACGGAAGCACCGCTTCCATTTATGTTGGCAGCTCTTAAAGGCAATGTGAACGTCCATTCCCATTGGATAACGCAGAATTGTACACCTGGAAGTAAGTATTCTCCTTATTGTCGATTGATTTGACAGTGATATCTCCACTACTCATCAACTCAAAAACACCAGATTACCTTTGTTAATTAAACAACATTTATAGGTTTAAATTGTGTACAATGCTTTTGTGTTTTTCCCCTTCGATTCTGAGAAACAACTTGTTTTCTCTGAAATGTGGAGCGCCAAAGAGACTACAGTACCCACAATCCCCAGCAATTGTTGTGACGACGCATGTCCGCTTTGACAAACCTCGTGATAAGTCAACAAGCTCTGTGATTGGATGAAACATAAATTCATACAAAAAAAGTCCAACCCTGTCTCCTAAAAATTACGTTCCCACAGAACCAAACTGCATTCTCAATTACGTTTAACTAGAAACGTATTTTCTCCCACGTTACGTTTGTTATGAACGTATCTCAAATACGTTTATTTTCTACATATCTTTGCCATGTAATGTCTTGCTTATAATAATGACATTAGTCATTTATAAATATCATTTTAGAGCGCACATTTGAAATCAAGAATCAGGCTCGATATATGGTTAAATTAAAATCAGTAGGCGAGGCTGTAATTTCGCTAGCTGTTACTCTCATGAGCGAGGCAGAAAATAATAGTTTTAACATGCCAAAAAGCTGCTGTGTCGTTTGCACCTCAAACATTAAAACAAATCCAGAGTTACGTGTTTCTGTACTTCCTCTAAGAAGAAAGGACAGTAAAAGAAGATCTCTGTGGCTTCAGGCTTGATCACCATTCAAATGACAGCGTTGGTTCCCCCAAAAGTGGGCGGGGCTGTAACTTGACGTAGATTTTACTCTCATCTATTATTCAAAAGCATAAGAAAAACAACGTAAATTACATGCCAGTGTTTTATCTTTTTATTACTTATATTTGTATACTTTAATTGCTCTGAGTTATACCTGAAGCAAATTATGTTTCTGAAGATGTGTTGTCAATTCCACCCTTCAATGTAGCATAAATGTGAACTCTCATTACAGGAACAATACCGGAAACAGACGTAGGAAAGATCCTCAGCTCGCTGATTTGGATGTTTTAGCCGCAATGCACGTTTTTAAAGATATTACTGATTTTCTTTGAATATAAGAATGTAAATACTGAGTTGAGAGAATAGTCAGGGGATTTGGGTGATGGGAGACACATCTATGGAATCACAATTTCAATAGCTTACCATTAAATGACGGATATACCTTTCTGTCTGTGATGTTTTACAAATCAGATATTAATGTGTAGAAGTAAAACATGAGAAATAGTATAGCAACATGCTGTACAATTATGTAAAAACATGAATAAAACTACACATCTTCAGATGTTATATATACATAAGTGTCCTACACTAATAATAACAAGTTATTATTAGTATGCTGTGTGTACCTTGTGTGCACCGCCTAGTAGTTAAAGCACGTTATTGAATTATATTTGTTGAATAATGTTATTTTTGTTGAATAATGTTATTTTTGTTGAATAATGTTATTTGATGAAAAATATATTAATAGTACATACTTTCATAGGGGGAAAGTAGAAGGTCAATGATAGAAATATAGAATATAAAAAAAATCAAGAAGATACTATAAGTGATCTCTACAATAAAACAGTTTAGTGCTGGATGTACAAAGATATTAATAGGAGGAGGTGCAAAACAGACAAACGAACTAAACTTTTATTAACACATTAAAGAATACTTAAGGTTAATGTCTTCTTTCAAATAAGAAAAAAGCTTTGGGAGTATCTCTCTACAGATAAATATTAAGCCTGACAAATTACTTAACGTCTAATGTATTGCTTTCCTGCAATGTTAACTATGTTGAAGCACTTATTTTAACTGATATTATACACATTAATTATACTCTTATGTATGTAGATAGAATAAGAAATGTGCAGAATATGACCATAAGTTTAATGGTGGAGGTATACACACATGTTGATAGATGTCTTGTAATGCACTGTTGAGGAACCTGTGACCCAAGTTTTTCATTCAATGCATAACTACACCGTAGTTGTGTATATGATATGTCAATGAACCTTAAAAAATCTTGAAATCTTGAAAGGGATGTGCAAAATTACTATTAGTAGATTAACTATTAGTAGAGAATAACGATTAATGAATATACTTTATAGCAGGCCTATTCAACTGGCGGCCCGCGGGCCGGATGCGGCCCAGAACCAACTCCCGAGGGTGGCCCAGCCTCCCGTAGCCAAATTCCTAAACTAGTACAGACCATGAACGCAACACTCTGCGTTGCATAGAAACCACCAAACCACAACGCAGCACGTTTTTTGAAAGTGCATCTAGTGGTGCTAGTAACGGTGGTCCTATGATAGCAACTCTAAAACATGTCCCTCTCAACTCTGAAGCGTAAACAGAGACAAAACGGTAATTGATCTTGTGGAGCAGATCCAAGTCAAGCTGGACCTTTTCGCTACCGACTTGAGCACGGGTCGGATGCTGCATTTTCCGACGTTCCCCAAACACATCACATCTCCGGCACAAATCACGGATGTGATGACAAATTTCATTGCGAGGTTGAAAGAGAACTTTGCCGGTCGATTGGATGGACTTGCTCTGCCCACAGAGGTGATGATGGGCTTTGCCAGAGACCCCTTCACTGTGGCAATAGAGGGGGACGTATCAACCAGAGCAAAGAAAGTGGTCCCCTGCATCGACAAGGGGAAATATACACTGGAACTTATTGACATGCAGCGCACTAACGGGCCAGCGAAGTTTTGGAGTGATGTCAAAAAACAGCAGTTCCCTAACGTTCAGAAAGTAGCGATCTGTGTGCTCAGTATGTTTGGATCAACATACACATGTGAATCAAGCTTTTCACACATGAACTCAATCAAAAGTAGCACTCGCTGCTCCATGACTGACAGCACTCTTCACCAATGTCTTAGGATTGCATTGACATCCTATGAGCCAAAAATCACTGCTCTTGTTCAAAACTAAAAATGTCCCTTCTCCCATCGAGAAAGTCAGCGATGACAAATCACAAATGAGGTGATAGTAAGCACCTAGTTTACTATAGTAGACGTGTAGTGTAGTATTCATTCATATAGTTACCCTTATCCCTTGTTATGGGTTTGTGCACTGAAGGGTTTGACAGTTCTTTCTGTATTCATTTAAGTGCACTTTGTAATGTGTCTGGGACAAATGTGACCAAAACGTATGATTTTTTTGTTATTAATTGAAAGGTGAAAAAATATTGCTACAGTACTACCTCTTTGTGTTGCATTGGAGCTCTTTAGCTGTTTTTTTTGTATGTGAGGACATTTATTAAGACTGCTATTATTGTATTCAGTAAATGCACTTTGTGACGTGCCTGGTTAAAAAAACATAACCTGAATATTTGACTTCTAAAGCAAACAAATGTAATGCTACAACTGTGCACTTTTTTTTTCAGATTCTGTTAAATTAATGCTAATTTGTTGTGTTTTTATGCACTTTTTGACCTACCTTTGTTAGATGAACAATGAATAAAAATTGCATGTTTTTCATCGCAGTAATATGTGTTGGTTTAAAATGTGTCACTACCCGCTTTTTACAGGCCGCTGAATGTCTGGCCCAGCTGAATTTTGTAGTTATAAAATCTGGCCCAACTGAATGTGTAGTTGAATAGCCCTGCTATATAGAGATCTGCAGATAACTGTTTAGTCTTCTCAAGCATCAACAATCAAATATCTCTCCTGATTGTTGGCACTTGGCAATCACCTTTCACTGAATTTTACTCAGGTGTAACTAAAGTCTGCTTTAAGGGTTGTTTATATTTCACATCATTAATCAGAATTTGCAAAGTAACTAAAATAAATGTAGTGGAGTAAAAATACCAGGTTATGTTCTGAATTGTAGTGGAGTAGAATTATATTAATATAATATATTAATGCTGCCCATTATGGATACAAGCGATTTTCACCCATTTAGTAATTACATGTTTTAAATTTGTACACACCAATTTGTTTCCTATCGCCTAAACCTCCAGGGCTGTACACAGTTTAATACTGGCAACTTCTAATTTTGGGCAAAACGAAAACGTCTTTTAAAACTACAATTCCCAGTAGAGACGAGAACATGTTGCGAAACACAATAGAGTGGCGAAGTCCCTCTCCTTCCGGGGGACCTCCATGGGACCTTATTTCTGAAAAATCATGTATTGAAGTCAATGACACAAAAAATGTGTCGTAAAACACATTTTTTGTGTGAAGCGCTCAATGAACTACCTCTTCCGTCTGGCACCACACACCAAGACGGCCGTCACGTTGGCACATTTCACTTCTTTCTTTCAGAATGAGGTGAAAAGCATTAAAAGAGGTGAAAATCACTACAAGTCTGGGCATGTTGAGAGCTGTGCATAAACACAAGGGGAGTTAGTCGGTTCCGTAAGAGCCAGCATGCGGGACCGGGATTCTGGGATTTGTAGTCTTTCTAGTTGCGTATTTTTCATAGTCTTATATTTCAACAGTTTTACGACAAACTGTGACTTTTTTGACATGGAAATTATTTTTTAAGATTGACAAACATCATATGTGTAATTCATGGCACAATTCAAACGGGTTCGAAAGATACGTTTTCTCTCTCTATTGACTACAATACATATTTTTTCAGAAATCAGGTCCCATGGGGCGGAAGTAGATGGGCGTGACTTCGCCACTCTAGAGCCAGCATGTGTAGTTCTGGGGGGGCGTTCGAGTCCAGTTTTGAATAGTCTGCCATGGTTTCGTTCCATTTCAAAGAGCTTGATGCTCGGCGTAACCTTGGCGCACTGCCACTCCAACATCCAAATCCCAGAGCTTGAAGAATAATCACGGGGTTTGTCGCAAAGCGGACAGGCGTTGTCACAACAGTAGCTGGGGATTGTGGGTAGTGTAGTCTCTTTGGCGCTCCACATTTCAGAGAAAACAAGTTGTTTCTCAGAATTGAAGGGGAAAAACACAAAAGCATTGTACACAATTTAAACCAATCAATGTCATTTAATTAACAAAGGAAATCTGGTGTTTTTGAGTTGATGATTAGTGGAGATATGTCAAATCAATTGACAGTAAGGAGAATACTTACTTCCGGGCGTACAATTCTCCGTTATCCAATGGGAATAGCTCACATTGCCTTTAAGTGCTGCCGACATAAACGGGTGCGGTGCTTCCATGAGCGTCAAATACCGCCACCGATGGGAATACATTGCAATCAGTTGAAAGCACTTTGCGTCCGTTTATGAAGCTGAAGGAGCCTCGGCGCGTCCCAACTGCACGCCACGGGGTCCCTGACCATGCGTCGCTCCTGGATGTTTACGGAGTGAGAGTGTTTGCTTATATCCCTGCCCAAGTCTTGGATAGCTTTGGCCGTGGAAATGTCTTCCTCCTCACTACCCGCATCCGTCTCCGCGTTTTTCTTGTCTTTTCCCTCGTCGTAGTTTTTTTTGTTTTCCCCAGTGGTTTCTTGTCTTTAACCCCACTCATCCTTTTGGTGTATTCTATTTAAAGATATTGTGTTTTTAAGGGGTTTTAAACTCAAATTGACTGGGAGAGTTTTCTATCTATGCCACCATCTGGAAAGGCTCACTGGAAGTCTAGTTAAGGGCGTTTTATATATAGCTCTTGAGGTCGAATTATGTGATGCTCCCCTGCACAGCCACACCGAGCCCCCCCACATATGAAATTCCAATGTAACCCCTGGATATGAGAATACAATATCTACATAACTTTTCCACCAAAGTGTATGGACTACTTTGTTTTCACAATCAACATTTTTATTACACATATTTTGTACACAAACTTCCTACAGCAACTATAATGCTCATTTGTTAACACGTAATTTCTCGTTGTTTTAATAAAGTCGATTTTTACATATTTTCACTGTCACACAGAGATATTTAGGTTAGGATAATGAAGACGCCGGTTTTGTTTCTATGTGACATGAAGACACATTGTTTGTTGATAATGTTTAAAGAACAGCCTGTGTGTTGTTACCTGTAGCTGTAGCTCCTGGTGTATAACAGCAACAGGGGAGCTGCTCCTGCCCGGGGGAAACATCAAAGTTTCATGTGAGATGTGAGTGGCTGTGTTTGAGACCCTGTTCTGGTTTCAGCTGCGGAGACAGCCATCCTCTTCGAGACGTCTTCTCTGTGCAGCGTCCTGCAGCGGTTACCACGGTGACAACCACTAAATTCAAAGCCACGGCCAAAGAAAATATGCTGAAAAGGACTGATGGAGAAGTGACACTGATGTACAGTGAGGAGGCCGGCACTCAGATCCTCCAGCAGCAGGATTCACTGACCGACTACAATCCCCTCCAATCCACTCAGCAGGACCGGCAGCAGGACCGGCAACACAACCAGAAGCAGGAGCAGCAGCAGGACCAGCAGCAGGTCCAGGACCAGCAGCAGGACTCTGCAGAGAGCGTGAGGCCCTCAGAGCCCCGGCTGCAGGCCTTCACCCTGCTGGAAGTGAGCCGAACTCTGTGGATCCCCAGGTACGGAAGAGCCAGTGAACACAACACATAGACATTAGCTGGTGGAGTGAATATGATGGGTCTTCAACATTGCCAAAATCAAAACTTGCTAAACAAGTCCCAGAATACATACCTTGTATGTAACTTTACAGTACGTCCTGCAAAATTACATATTATACATGTACATACAAAAATGTACACACAAAATCTAACACACAATGTTGATATTATTGTATGTTCTGTAAATATGTACGTATATTTAGGGCCTTTCCTTCACTTTCAGTTCTGCACCATTAGAACTCGGGGCTAGGTAACCACACCAATACTGAAATAATTAAAATTGTAAATGTATGGTCACAGCAGCATCACAAACTGTGACTGGAATACATCATTGAAACATAAATGACTTATGCTACTTCTTAACTTGTGTTTCACAGATGTTTATGCTGTTGTATAAAGTGTGTGTGTGTGTGTGTGTGTGTGTGTGTGTGTGTGTGTGTGTGTGTGTGTGTGTGTGTGTGTGTGTGTGTGTGTGTGTGTGTGTGTGTGTGTGTGTGTGTGTGTGTGTGTGTGTGTGTGTGTGTGTGTGTGTGTGTGTGTGTGTGTGTGTGTGTGTGTAGGCGTGGAGGTGATGTAATGGTCATTGAACTGCAGTCTCATGGTGATGAGCTGAGAGGGCGGGTCACTGCTGTCCTTACCCCCCCCGGACGTTCTTCTCTGGGGTAAGATCATTTCCTGTTAATGGTTCCATGGCCCGTTTAGAAGCCGGTGCCCTGATTGCGATATTACCTGTCTATTACTTATACAGCCTGTAGAAACGCACTGTGTTTACACACATCTTAAATCTGCATGGAGATGTCTTTGTACTGTGGTCAGCTGAGATCCGATCCAATTAAATGATGACACAACTTCTGTAGCTATCTACCAGCAATAATTGTTCACATTAAGGCTACATGCCTCTCTCATCACACTGTTCAGCACACACTACTCCAGATAATCTAATATTCTAGCAACGTTTTTTACTATGGAGGTACATACCAACAGATGAATTTGAACGAGAGGTCAGGCGATCAAAATGTCATTTTCCTAGTTTGTCGACAATGGGCCCTCAAAGTCCACGCCTTCAACACATTGGTGTAACACTAGAATATCACCAGTTAATCTCTAAGAACCAAAATAAGAGAAGATGGACCTTTATTAATCCCCATGGGGAAATTCAGGAGTTTAAAGCAGCAACAGTGAGAGTGGAAAACAGGACAGTACAGATTCAGACAAAAGAGCCACAGAGTCAAAGCAATTAGTGAATAATAATTACACCATACGTCTGCCTGGTTAATGTTTTGCGACATGGAGTGTAGGAGCCAAAATGTAGATTTATTATTTTTGATTATTTAATCGTTTAATTATGTAATGGAGTAGGTAATTGATTGGTGTCAGTTGATAGTGATCCGCACACGCGGTTGGGCAGAGCAGCTGATTGGCGCTGCGATTGCCTCAGCTGGTTAAAAGAGTCCTGCTGATTATAGTCTGTGTTCTTTCTTGTTTGTGAAGCCACACTGTTTTTTGACCGCTGTACTGCAGAGAAGTTACGTTTTTTCATTTTATGTGACAAAATTTGCGTTTAAAGAAGAGAACGGAGAGTGAAGAAAAGTAATCGATAACATGGAAATAAATGTACCAAAAACAAACAATATATCTGTGAGTGATGTGTGAGCGCGTCAGCCAGGCGCTAAACCAAAGAACAGAAATGAGTGAAAAGAAGTGGGAAAAGATTGCTCTTTTATGGAGTTTTAAATGATCTGTAATGCATTTTTAAGATGAGCATGATTTTGATTGTTGGCCTTGAATCTTGTTATTGTTTATGCAGTCTGACTTCAGTGACTATGTTAATGTCATTGATGTAATACGAGAGACATTTCATCAGATATTGTACATTTATGGGGACCTATGAGTCAGGTGACACTACTAGTCTGACAGTGAATTACCAGCTTTAAACAGCTGCCGACGGTAGAAAATAGTAGGCTGGAGGACGAGCACATCACTGCAGTGGTCAGTACATGCTGCTGAACCACAGCTGATCACTGTAGGTAAGGTCACTGGAGAAGAGTACAGTTGGAGAAGTCGTGTTGCAATTCAATCTGACTTTGGAACATTCAAAGATTTATTGTCAAAGGTGTAGTTATGCAATTAATTAAAAACGTAGGTCAGAGGTTCCTCAACAATGCAATTACAAGACACACATTATTATTACTGTTATTGGTCTTATGGCCCTGAGTCTAGTGTTTTTTTTTCCTGATGCTGCGTTACCGCCTGCCAGACGGCAGCAGTTTGTTGCTGGGGTGATGGGGGTCTTTGATAATCCTGTGGGCTTTCTTCCTGAGCCGCTGGGAGTAGAGGTCCTCCATGAATGGCAGCTCCGTCGTGGTGATGTGCTGTGCAGTTTACACCACCCTCTGTCGATTCTTAAATGTCCCATGTCATGGCCATTTCAACTGATCATAATTCCATTGTTGAGGTCTACTAAAATAGATTTAAATTGCGCAATGTTCCAAACTCACATTGGTTTCTAATACAGCATCTCTGTAAAGTATGTGTATTCACTCTCTGTCCTAAACGGCTTGTTGGAGCTCTCGCCCCCCTCCCTGTGAGCCCACGCCCCCCCCCTGCCCTCCCCTCCCCTCCCCTCCCTGTGAGCCCACTGGGCTCTGATAGGTCGCAACATTGAGAGGCTCGTTGCTGACAGGCTTCCTTCTCTGCGATACAGGAGAACAAGCGAAACTCATCCAGAGCACACACAAACACTCACAGCCGAAGTAAAAACAATAAGTGTGACTTGATATTGAGTAAGAAAAAGGTTTATAACGCTGTGAGCATGGGTCTGCGGAGAGCATTTCTCAGCATCAATCTGCTGCCCACGTGAACACAGTCACCAGCTACCACAAGGATCTCACACACACTACCTGCCTCAAAACAGACTAAATACACACACACACTAATCACCAATTAGACGCAGGTGGGGAGGAGGAGACAACACAGGGCACCAGGTGCACACAATCAACAGCAACAGACATGGGGGAATGGGAACAATTTTCAACATAAAACCAGCAAACAGAGACAGACAAACTAAAACACAGACAGATGCACACACTACATACATTTCGCCACCAACAAAGCTACACAATTCGTAACGGAGGCCAAGATCTATGGCCCCAGAGATCACCTCCGTTACAATCATAAATACACAAACAACAATGAATACTTACAGGTTGTGTACCCGAATCTCCCGCTGGTCCAAACAAAGTAGGAACAGCATCGTTCTTCAGTGCCCTACGCTGTACATATCCGGCATGAATCGCTGAAAGGATTGTGAAGCTTTGTTTCGTGAAAGGCTGGCAGAGGGTGTGGCCTCTGAGTGTTCACACGTCAGAATACCCGGGAAGTAAACAATGGAAAATGAGAAATCTCCAACAAGGCGTTTTGTGGAGGTCTTTTCTGTGTTAGAGTTTTACTCCCTACAGGGTGTACTTTGAGGGTTTTTGACTCTGCAGACCGTTTACATGCAGAAAAACCTTCTTAACACACAAGGGGACTGGTAATAACCAGAAAAGCATGACATGGGACCTTTAAAGTTGAGGATGGTTCCACTGCCATACCAGAGCGTGATGCAGCAGGTCAGGATCCTCTCTATCGAGCACCTGTAGAAGGTCAGGATCCTCTCTATGGTGCACCTGTAGAAGGTCAGGACACTCTCTATGGTGCACCTGTAGAAGTTGCAGAGTGTCCTGGAGTCCATGTTGAACCTCCTCAGCCTGCGGAGGAAGAAGAGCCGCTGTCGAGCTTTCTTGGTGATGGTGGTGGTGTGAAGAGTCCATGTCAGGTCCTCAGTGATGTGGACACCGAGGAACCTGAAGATACTGACTCTCCACCGTAGTCCCATTGATGGCGATGGGGGCGTGTCCCTCTCTCTGCTACTTCCTGTAATCCAGAATCAGCTCCTTGGTTTTACTGACGTTGAGATGGAGGTTGTTATCCTGGCACCAAGATGTCAGGATTTCAAGCAAGTAAATACGCACACAAATATTCCGATTTAGGAGGAGACAAATCATATTGTTTGGATCCCTCCGGAGTGGAGTCATACGCACAGAATAACTCAGATGTAACCTAATTTTCTTCCTTTTTAGCCATTATAGTAAACCAAGTGCAATCATGCTGGGTTTGCACATGTTCAAACAGTTGGGACTTTGTTAACAAAAAATATTTATATTTATTTGGTGGTACAGCACGGAAACTAAAGCTCATTTCAGTGGAAAATAAAACCTTGCCTTAAAGTCCGAAGGCATGAAGTAGAATAGAAAGACACTTCCTGTGTGAGTGGAGACAGCATGTGATCCTCAGAGTCTGCTGCAGCTTCATCACTGAAAATAAACAGCAAGCTGTTTATGTAATGCATCTCAAACTGCTGCTGGGATCACATGCTTCTGTGTGCTCGCTGAGCAATCATTGGATTTGAGGGAAATAGTCAATAGGCAAGGCAAGTTTATTTATAGAGCACCTTTCCGCACAGGGCAACCCAAAGTGCTTTATAAGATAAGATAAAAGACATTTAAGAACAATATACAGAACAATATGTTTTTGCACTCGGCCTGTTAAAGTTCACGCCTCGGCGAAAGTGAACTTTGAAGGCAGCACAGATATCAGTTAGTAGTTAAGTGTACACATACAGACACATGTCTGAAATAAATCTGTTGTATATTGACCACATAATGTTTATCATGTTACAATGCAAACTGGTGCTTTATGGACCTCTGTGAATACAGTCCTGTTTAAGCTATTGTAGCGTGCATGCGCAGTCTGAAGGTGGAGTTCAACGTGGAGTAAAGATGTGAACGACATAGCGGTATCCGTCTCCTTAATACACCACAGAAAACTGGTGACGAGGATAAAACTAACGTTTCCTTGCTGGGACGGAGAGACACCCGGTGTCGGTACTAGTGAGTACAATGCCCCTGTTTGGAAGAATTGACGAGTATTGGCCGAGTATTGAGCACCTGGATGTTCCAAAATATTCTGTGGACAGATGAAACCAAAGTTGAGTTGTTTGGAAGGAACACACAACGCTATGTGTGGAGAAAAAAAGGCACAGCACACCAACATCAAAACCTCATCCCAACTGTGAAGTATGGTGGAGGGAGCATCATGGTTTGGGGCTGCTTTGTTGCCTCAGGGCCTGGACAGATCTGGACATCATCGACGGAAAAATGAATTCTCAAATTTATCAAGACATTTTGCTGGAAAACTTAAGGCCATCTGTCCACCAATTGAAGCTCAACAGAAGATGGGTGATGCAACAGGACAACGACCCAAAGCACAGAAGTAAATCAACAACAGAATGGCTTCAACAGAAGAAAATACGCCTTCTGGAGTGGCCCAGTCAGAATCCTGACCTCAACCCAATTGAGATGCTGTGGCATGACCTCAAGAGAGCGATTCACACCAGACATCCCAAGAATATTGCTGAACTGAAACAGTTTTGTAAAGAGGAATGGTCCAAAATTCCTCCTGACCGTTGTGCAGGTCTGATATGCAACTATAGGAAACGTTTGGTTGAGGTTATTGCTGCCAAAGGAGGGTCAACCAGTTATTAAATCCAAGGGTTCGCATACTTTTTCCACCCTGCACTGTGAATGTTTACATGGTGTGTTCAATAAAAACATATAATTGTTTGTGTGGTTTTAGCTTAAGCAGACTGTGTTTGTCTATTGTTGTGACTTAGATGAAGATCAGAACACATTTTATGACCAATTTATGCAGAAATCCAGGCATTTCCAAAGGGTTCACATACTTTTTCTTGCAACTGTAACTTTGAGTTTGGCGCGAATCTTGACTCATCACTGAGGGATCGGTTCGTCAGTAAAGTACGGAACAAAGCATGCCAGAGGAGACTACTATCAGAAAATGATCTCACTTTCGCCAAGGCTATTGAGATTGCCCTCAACATGGAGACGACCGACAGGGACGTACGTCAGTTGAGAGGAATGGAGAATGACAGCGGCAGAGCGGCAAGCTTTCAACAAGTGACTAAACAAGGAAACAAGAACTGCTTCATGTGCAAAGTCAAAAACCACAATGCAAGTGAGTGCCATTTCAAAGAGACTAAATGCCATAACTGCAAAGTAAGCACACTAAGCATGTCGAAGCTGAAGAAGAAACGGAGTTTGGGGTGTTTAGCATTCTGACTGTCACAAGTGAAGATGATGACCTGTATAAAGAAACCTTTCTAGTAGCTGATGTTACTTTAGAGATGGAAGTAGACACTGGGGCTGCTAGCAGTGTTATGTCACAGAGGGACATACAAAGAGAATTTCTCACATCTGTCACTGCAGAAAGCTAAATGCAACCTTAAAGCTTATAATGGAGGTCAGAACCCTGTACTTGGTCACATCACATCAAAGGTGGTCAATGAGGGTAAGACAGTGCATTTGCCATTGTTAATAGTTAAGGAATATGGATCAACACTGTGTGGCAGAAATTGGCTAGGAAACTCAGGTTAAACTGGCGGCAGATTAAGAATCTGAATTAAAACATGTGTCTGAACTTCTGCTTATCTTTCTTACAGTGCAGACCAGGGCAGGAATTTCACGAGGGCCACGAGGGCCATGGCCATGTGCCCTCCCACTTTGGCCTTGCGCCCTTAAAAATGATATCTGCCATAAGGCCACAGTGGCCTTGATGCCCTCTCTGATTAAGTTTTGTGGTTTAGCAGTCTGCCTCTTTTCTGACACGGCTTCAACACCAGCATATTTTGAAGGAGTAAAAAAAAATCAGCGGTGCGCTTGATTTGAGCCTGGAATGCACCGCTCGGACGGTCTATGATGACAATTGACATCAGTCTAGGACCTATCTCCGCCCACCCCCTCACGCGTCCGTGTGCGTAGGACGGTCTAGGACCTAGCTAGCTGATTCTCCGCTCAAGAAAAGGCTGAGGTGAGGTAAGGTTTTGTGATGATCCTGTTTGCCGTTAAGTTTTTCATTTGTCCAGCTTTAAGTGTAATTTTATGGATAAAATTACTATTTCTTGCTCGTATGGTAATGCATAATTATAATATTTTGAAGTGTTTTTGTTACTACTTGGATAAGTTATCAGGGTTCGTACGGGTGCTTGAAATCCTTGAAAATGCTTGAATTTTTACGAGGTGTTTTCATGACTTGAAAAGTGCTTGAATTTTGGGAATGGTGCTTGGATTTGAGATAAAGTGCTAGAAATTGTAAATGCTTTACTTTTACAATAAATTGCTGTCTGACTGAATAGTTCGCTTTTTAGATTAAAAGAAAATAAAGAAGTCGGAGCGCGCTTAGTTGCTTCGCTTCTACATAAAACAGCTCCGCTCCGGCCTTCCCGCGCTATGCGCGCGACCTGCAAGTGTTTTATTTGTGTGACCTGGGCATTCTAATGAGAGAATGACAGTATGCCAGGAGGTTGCTGTTTTAACGAGCATTGGCTATCCGAAAAGAAATACAAGCTGTGGCTAAAACGAGGATCAACCCAACGATTCGCCTTCTGCGCAGTTTGCCACAAAGAATTTCAATTATTCGCGATGGGAGAGTCTGCGCTGACGAGCAATATGAAAGGTAAGCCGTAGTAGAGCATTTTGGATTAGGCTAACGTTGCATGTTACGTTTGTTTAAGCTAGTAACGTTAGCGAACTCGATGTGGGATAATTGCTTATGCAGGTGACAATAATAAAAAGGAGCGTACCTATGTCAGTATGTGCGACAGTCGCCATCCTGTGGTTTTCAGAGGATGAAGCACATAAAAGCAATGTATTTCTACTGGTAGTATTTTTCGTGCCTAAACTTGCTCCATCGAAATCAGTCACATTGACCCGAAGACACATTTTGAGTTATACACTGTTGGAAAGAGGATATTCCTAGCTTTCTAACGGAGGAAACATATTTTCGTTTGTATTAATGGTCTGGGGGAAGCTCGCGAGTGTGTGTTTGTGTGTTTATGTATTTTTGCGTTTGTGTGTATTGTGTTAGTTTCCCGGGGAAAACACTCACGAGAAACACCGGCTGTTGTTATGCCTGCTTTGACGTAAAGTTACTCCGTTCTCCGCTTGTAATTATGCCGTTACAAGCTTCAAAGTTGTATTTATCATCTGAATTTGCCGAAACAAGTTTACTATTCTGAAAGCCAAGACTTTGTTTATTTGAAATCAGATGAAAACAAACTGTAACGGACCCTGCCGTGTTATCTATGATTACTATACGCAAGGGGTCGGCAACCCCTGGCACGCGTGCCAGCATTGGCATAACCAGTGGCACACTAGGAATAAGTGTGCAAAATATTTAAATTAATTTTCGGATCCTGAACGCGAGACCGCCGCCAGAGCTCGTCTCCCCGTTACCTGCAGAAGGAAGCCATGCACGCAACGCAGCCCCGCTCTCTTTAACTCCAGGTGACTTTCTGCCGCTTTCCTCCGTGGTGCAGTACTGATCGTTCCCTCACTGTCGCTCTACCATTCACAAACACACATGCACAAGCCGCACCCCTCTCTCTCTCTCTTAAAGGGACAGCGATCTCATCTCACTCTGCATGACCCTAATATCATAACTTGTGTGTTCTGGAGAATCACAGAACGGACGATCGTCCTTATTATTATGCCGTTTAAACCAATTATTTAAATGTGTTTGTTAAATTCGGCATCATGTAAGTTGCGCTGACAGGTCCACACACTGCTTCCCTGATAGTTGACGAGCGTCAAGCTCCTCAACCCCCCCCCCCCCCCCCCCCCCCCCCCCGTTGATAATTATCGATCGTTGGCACGCTGATAACATTTTTAAAATGGCACTTCATATCAAAAAGGTTGCCGACCCCTGCTATACGCCATACATTCATAATGTCAGCGGGAGGGAGGGGGGAGCATCGCTACGTAAAAGCATTAGTGCGAGGGAGAGCTGTCATCTTCCCTTTACAAGCTTCAAACATGTATTTATCGGGAGATTTTGGCAATAAAAGTTTCATATTCTGCAAAAAATTCCCTGGAAACCTCCAAAACCCTTACACAGAAAGAGGATCTCTGCACACGCTTTTTTTTATATCAGCTTTGTGTTTCAATGGTTTTGTCCTAACCTTGGAGAGCCGTATGTTTACTGCCACCCTAAAAGGACCTCAAAAATGTTAAAAATGTTAATAAAGAATTTATTGAAAAGTTAGTTGGCTGATTGTTTTATATTGGCTCAGCCAGGTTATATGGGATGCCCAGTCTACTATATATGATATGGGTCACTCATTTTACAATATTAAACTTTGTTTTCTTATCTTTAATTTGTCATCCTTATGTAGAATGCTATTACGAAACACACATTTGGTTGTTTATAGCATAAAGAACATCGGATTTAATGTGAGGTAGGGAAATAATCATTTGAGTATAAATATGTGCATATAAATATGTAATTTACAACAGCTGTACGCTGCTTGAAAAGCTTGAAAATGCACCTTGAAAATGCTTGAAAAGTGCTTGAATTTGACTTTGGAAAAGGTGTAAGAACCCTGAGTTATGTTGCAGTTGTGTTCTTTTTTTATTATTATCTAGTGCTAGGCAGTTAGCGCTGTGTTGTTAGCTGTCAAAGACCTCTGTGCAGACTTATTTGACCACCGGCGATCGCAGACGGAAGTTCAAAGTTTGCTGCTCGTTTATATCGCCCAATTTTCAAAACGCGATCAAAATACCCATTCACATGTCTTGTGGCATGCCTGAACTGTCTACATACGACATTGTGTGTCACCATAGTAGGGAAACTTTCCTCCCATTATGGTCCAGATTCTTGTTGGCGAAGGGAAGAATGTACCCCAATCTGCTGCACCTAATACAAATAGTCCTAGTTTTTCCTGTCTCTACCTCTCAAGTTGAACGGCAGTTCTCAGTAATGAAGAGAATGCAGGGCGATTGGCGTTTAAGCCTGCACACTTCAACAATTGAAGATCTACTCCTCATCAAATCCCAGGGTTGTGCTCCTGCTGAATATCAAAGTGATGAAGCTGTGGCAAGATGGTGGGCAGCTGGCATCAAAAAAAGGAGACCCAATATTCATCCCTACGGTCAAAGGAACCCCAAAAGTCCAAATCTCCCTGACTCGTCATCATCTCCATCTTCAAGTGACTCAGAATAAGGACGCACCTTGACGTAGGCCCACTACCACAGTCTCACAGTGAGCCAAACATGTCTGTGCTATAAGAATCCTTTGTAGTTTTAATAAAGAATTTGTTTAATTGCAATTTGGTGTCCATTGAATGCTTAATAAATATATATAAAAGTATTGTAAATGCATATACAATCGTAGTCACTTCATATCGTATGTTAAATCATTGTTTTAATTTATGGCCTTGGTGCCCTGGCTTTTGGCCTTTGTGCCCTTAAAAAATTGACAACTCAAAAGGCCAAGTGGCCTTGCCCCTAAAATGACGAAATTCCAGGCCTGGTGCAGACGCTTTTCCGTTTGCTCTTGCCTCTGCTTACTTTTTACGCTGATTTTCCTATTCTTATTCTCTGAAAACTTCGAGCATCGGCTCCTGGACCTTAACTTATCACTGGGACAGTTCATCTTCGTAAATAGATGGAGGGTTTCAGCCATATTTCAACATTTTTACGATGACCTCAGTCTTACAGTAGCGTGGCCTAGCAACAGCTAAATCCTGGTAGGCTACTGCATGCTATTTAGCTTAAGCTAGTTGGTAGCAAAATGCCTCCGTTCTCTACAGATGACTTCCACAAACTTCTACAGAAGATGGCTGTGTTGGAAATAAAAATGCAACGGTTGGAAGTTAACGTGGAAGTGAATGGACTATGTCGTGGGAATGACACCACTTTACCAGTGTTGCAAAATAATGGAAAAGGGTATGCTAACCCACAGCTAGTTAGCAGCTACAATGATTCCAAGGAACAGGAGGGCTGTGTACTGGGTAATACATCTACAAGTGGTAGTCCTCCCTGGAACTCTGGGTGCAAAGCCTAACAGTAAATCATTTCCATGGGATTTGGGAGGATGAATAACAGGCAGAGCCCAACGCTCTGAAATCTGTGATGCGACCAGCTGGCCTGCATTGTTATCACCCAGGTAGAGCGCCTCTTCAACTCTTATTCATACTAGGAAACAGCCGTGGACAGCTGCTACAGGGAGAACCACAAACAATCCTCTTAAACCACCAAGTGTGCCAATCCAGAACAGATACGCTCCGCTGACCGAGAACCGGAGATCTCTTTCTGATGACCTGGATAACCTGTCCTCTTCACACAGCAGGGTAAGGACCAATAGCTACTCCAAAAGTAAAATTCTAGAGGGAAAGCTAATGACTGGGCCTGAAACTCTGATTGTGGGTGACTCTGCTGTAAGAGATGAAAAAGGTCTGTGTAGTAAGAACAACACCAAAGTACTCTGGTTTCCCAAGGATGTGGTCTTTGACTTGGCTGAGAAGATCCTGCATATTGGGGCTGAACATCCGACTGAAGAATGTGGTACTGCATATTGGAACAAATGATGTTATGAAACAACAGTCAGAAATGCTGAAAAAAGACTAAATGTTTGTTGGAAACTGTCAGCTCTCTAAATGCAGAGGTGTTCATCAGTGGCCCTCTACCGCCAGTCAGAAGAGGAGTGGAGAGATTCAGCAGACTGTTTGTACTGAACACCTGGCTTTCATCTGTCTGTATTGACCATTCTGTCAATTTGATTGACAACTTTAACTTTTTCTGGGACCGCAGAAATCTTTTTAAGGCAAATGGAGTTTGCCTGAACAAGTCAGGAGTGAAATTGTTTATCTCTAACATATTGAATCTGTTCCCTCTGCCAAGGACAAGCGGCAAGAGGAATCAAAACAAGAGAAAGACACAACACATCGCGCAGAAAACCCTGAAGAAGTATCACTGCAGCCGCCTGAGGAATGTTCTGATTATGGGAGACCTATGACACAAATGGAGGAGTCTCCACTGCCCGTCACCCCCCCCTGTCAACGCCTTTGAGGATACTCTTCATTCATCCCCCAGCTCTCTCTACTCTCCGCTCACCCTTTCACCCTCGCCCTCCCCCCTAGAGTTCGATGACCGCATGAAGGCGATACGCAGGGTTGGCAGCATGTCCTTTACCCCCGGCCCTCAACGACGCCCACCAAAATCACAGAAGCAGAGTAGCGCACCATCTCCCCCGGCTTCCCTCACCCTGCCCTCCTATGATGAGAGGAGCAGGGTGGTGGGTCCTCCCTCCCCTTCAAAGCCTGATAGGGATGTGTGTGTACAAAACGCTGCAAACTGATATTTGCTGGGTCCAGGCTCAAGGGCGTATGGCACTCTCAACTCTTTCCAGGACATGCCGGGGCCCTGCCTGCCTGTAGCTTTGCCGATATCTGTGTTGATAGGTAATAGATTAAGAGCAGTGAATCATCTTAGAAACAGGAAGCGCTCAAACGTTTGTGTGAGTTTATCAAATGTAGCAGTGATTCCATGTCAGCCACAGCTTGTTACAAAAAACCTGGCTGATGGTGTGTTTAACAAACTTAAACTAGCTTTATTAAATGTCAGGTCTTTGGCAGGAAAAACATTTTTAATCAATGATTTTATCACTGAGCACAATCTCGATTTTATGTTTTTAACAGAAACTTGTATTGAACAAAATAACAGTGCAGCTGTTCTTATCAAATCAACCCCTCCCAACTTTAGTTTTGTGAGTCAGGAAAGAATGCATAAGAAAGGATGTGGAGTTGCTATTTTGTTCAATGATTCCATTCAATGCAGGAAGACATCTTATGGGAACTTTGCTTATTTTGAATATGTGGCCCTTCAGCTGAAATGCTCCTCTCGAGCTCTGTTCCTAAATATCTATAGACCACCCAAATACTGTGCAAGCTTTTTTGATGACTTTACTGAACTGCTTTCTATAGTGTGTATTGACTTTGACCGTCTAGTCATTGTTGGTGATTTTAACATCCATGTTGACAACCCCCAGGACAGAGGGGCTAAAGAACTGTTTTGTGTTCTTGATAACTATGGACTGACTCAGCATGTGACGGAGCCCACGCACAATAAGGGGCACACTCTGGACTTAATTATCTCAAAGGGTCTGAATATCTCTGAAGTTGTGGTGACTGATGTTGCACTCTCTGACCATTCCTGTGTTTTCTTTGAGAGCTCTATTTCTGTTCACAAAAATGTTCAAAAAGAGGTAACCACAAAGCGATATTTAACTGAAAACACAAGGGAAATGTTTACTCAGAATTTTTCTTCCACACTTGCCCCTGCTAACATCTCAGTGAATTAGCTAGTAGATCATTTTAATTAAAAAATGTAAAATGTTATAGATGCCATCGCTCCAACTAAGGTAAAGGAAGTGACTGGCAAGAAAATATCTCCATGGAGAAAGGTCATGACCGTGAAAACAGAAAAAAGAGAATGTTGAAAAGCTGAACGCAGGTGGCGAAAAACAAATCTCCAGGTTCACTTTGAAATCTATAAAGAGAGACTTGGCCTTTATAATTTGGAATTGAAAAACGCACGACAATCTTTCTTCTCCGACATCATTACCAAAAACAAAAACAACGCACATGCCTTGTTTGCTACCGTCGACAGACTAACTAGCCCCCCAGTGTCAGTAGCCTCTGAATTTCTATCCACCAGGGCGTACAATGACTTTGCCTTCTTCTTCACTGAGAAAATTCAGAAAATCAGACAAGCAGTCAGTGCCTCTGCATCAGGTACAGAAAATGTGTTGTCCCTATGTCCACCAAATATCAATTCAGACATCATGACACAATTCCATCAGATTAATGATAAAAACCTGAAGGACATTATTCAACTTCTGAAATCCTCCTCCTGCTGCCTTGATATTATTCCAACAGGATTTTTCAAAGATGGCCTCAGATTACTTCACATAGTAAACAAGTCTCTTTACTCACGTATCTTTCCACAGGCCCTGAAAACTGCATTCATTAAACCGCTCTTAAAAAAGAATAATCTAGATGCTTCAGGAATGAAAAATTACAGGCCCATATCAAACCTCCCATTTCTAGGTAAAATCATTGAAAAAGTTGTTTTTCAACAGTTGAGTAACTTCTTGCATTTAAATAACTGTTTCGATGTGTTCCAGTCAGGCTTTTGTCCAAACCACAGCACTGAAACTGCTCTTGTAAAGGTCTTCAATAACATCCACTTAAACACAGACAGTGGCAGAACTTCAGTGTTAGTATTATTAGATCTCAATGCTGCGTTTGACACTGTTGACCACAACATATTACTAGACCGACTGGAAAACTGGGTGGGACTTTCGGAAACAGTTCTAAATTGGTTTGAATCCTACTTAAAGGACAGAAACAACTTTGTTTCTATAGGTAAATACACATCTGAGTTGACAAATATGACATGTGGGGTACCTCAAGGCTCCATCTTGGGGCCTCTTCTCTTTAACGTCTACATGCTACCACTGGCTCAGATAATGAAGAACAACAAAATAAGTTACCATAGCTATGCAGATGACACACAAATGTACGTAACAATTTCACCGGGAGACTATGCTCCAATTCAAACACTGAGTAAGTGCATTTAACAAATCAATGACTGAATGTGTCAGAAATATCTTCAATTAAACAAAGATAAAACTGAGGTAATGGTTTTTGGAGCCAAGGCAGAACGTTTAAAAGTTAGCGCTGAGCTTCAGTCTGCAATGTTAAAAACAACAGATAAAGCCAGAAATCTAGGTGTAGTCATGGACTCTGACCTGAGTTTCAACAGTCACATTAAAACAGTTACTAAATCAGCCTACTATCACCTAAAGAACATATCTAGGATTAAAAGACTGATGTCACAGCAGGATTTGGAAAAACTTGTACATGCTTTTATCTTCAGTAGACTGGACTACTGTAATGGTGTCTTCACAGGTCTCACTAAAAAATATATTAGAAAGCTGCAGCTGATTCATAACGCTGCTGCTCGAGTCCTCACTGACACTAAGAAAATGGATCACATCACTCCTGTTCTGAAGTCTTTACACTGGCTTCCTGTGTGTCAAAGAATAGATTTCAAAATACTGCTGCTGGTTTATAAAGCACTGAATGGTTTAGGCCCAAAATACATTTCTGACCTCTTGCTAAATTATGAACCATCCAGATCTCTCAGGTCTTCAGGGACTGGTCAGCTTTCTGTCCCCAGAGTCAGAACTAAACATGGAGAAGCAGCGTTCAGTTATTATGCTCCAAATATCTGGAACAAACTCCCAGAAACCTGCAGGTCCGCTGCAACTCTTACTACTTTTAAATCCAGGCTGAAAACTTTTATTTTTGTCGCTGCTTTTAATTGAACTATTCATATCTTAGACTGCACTGTAACTTTTATCCATGTATCTTTTCTTTTAATGTTTATTTTATTAGCTTTTCTTTTTAATGACTGATTTTAAATGCCATTTTCTTAATGTCTTTCATTTTTTGTAAAGCACTTTGAATTGCCTTGTTTTGAAAAGTGCTATATAAATAAACTTGCCTTGCCTTGTCACTTAGTGAAGTGCTAGAAAAATATGCAGAAGTGTTCAAAGACGTCTTAAAGATGTCAAAGCGTCAATCATAGTGAAACCAGATGTAAACACAGACTCCTTCCATTCACTATGAGAGACAGAGTAGAGAAAGAGCTCAGGAGGTTAGAAGAAGCTAACATAATATCTCCAGTTAAGTTATGGGCAGCTCCCATAGTTCCACTACAGAAAAGAGACTTCGGCTATGTGGAGATTATAAGGTGTCAGCAAATCAGGCAGTTGAGACAGAGACTTACCCCTCACCACGTTTAGAGGAGCTGTTAGCAACACTTAGTGGAGGCAAGGTTTTCTCTAAGATAGATTTAGCTGCAGCTTACCAGCAGGTTTTGCTAGATGAAGAGTCTAAGAAGTACACCACCATTAACACACAGAGGACTGTTTGTGTATAACAGCCTTCCATTTGGCATTGGCTCTGCACCCTCCATCTTCCAACGGATTATGGAAAACCTGATTAAAGACTTACCAGTCATAGTTTTTCTTGATGACATGCTCCTTATGGGACGCTGGGAGGAATAACATGCAGAAGGTCCTGCAACTTGCAGAAGGTCCTGCAACGCCTTCAAGAAAATGGACTACGAGTGAAACGCTCCAAATGTGAGTTTGGCAGAGCTTACATAGAGTACCTGGGCCATGTTCAATCAATCAATCAATGTTTATTTATATAGCCCAATATCGCAAATGTTACATTCGTCTCAGTGGACTTCACAGTTTGTACAGAATATCAGTATGAAAATACGACACCCTCTGTCCTGAGACCCTCACATCGTACAAGGAAAAACTTCAGGAGAAAACCCACAGTTTAAAGGGAAAAATGGGAAAAACCTCAGGGAGAGCAACAGAGGAGGGATCCCTCTCCCAGGACGGCAAATACGTCTTACCTTTGCTGTTTTCTGATCAAAAGTTGTGTTCAAGGGTATTACAACGCATGTAGACGCTGCTGAAGGTTAATCCAATGTCTCTGTGTCACTTTGAAATGATTACTGATAATCCATCATTACATTCATGGCAATAAACGTATTTTTCATATAGAGTGTAACGGAGCTTCCGGTTTTCGGCAAGCTGCGTGTGCATCATTCTAACTTATCAATGCTAATGTTTAGATGGATTTATGAACTTCCCCTCGATTCTATTGGCTCTAACGGTTACAAAAAGGTGTCAACCACCCAAATCGACCAATGGGTTCCAGAGGTTAGGCAAATACATCTAAATGATAAATCTCTCTAAAAAGGTCAAATTTCACTTGTTTTGCATCAATCTTGATACAGGGTACTTATGTGTTATAGTTTGGATTCCTAAAGCTTTTTTTCTACTATCCCATCATTCAAGAGTGGTTTTCACTATAAGTAATAAAAAAAATGGACGGAAACTATAATTTACAGTTTTTTACTATGTTCAATCTGAATTTACTTTAAAATAAAAACATCTATATTGATTCTGACTCCTCTACATCCAACTCACAGGTTTATCATTGCTTTGAGAAAAAAGATTATTAATTTACCCCTTTTTAGAAGTGAAGATATGGTCATTTCTTCTGGGAATGTCATTTTCGAGCCTGAAACCGGAAAACAGGCTCGGGGCTTAACAGGTTAACCTGTTGTAGCGCGCATGCACAGTCTGAAGGTGGAGTTCAACGTGGAGTAAAGATGTGTCCGTCTCCTTAATACACCACAAAATCTAAAATGCAATCTATGATAAAAGTTGATGAAATGATTGTGATTGATTTATGTAAGTATGTTTGAACATTCCAACTAATTTGAAAAATAACGAAATAGTTTAATATTAAATAACTCAAACTGAGACGCATTTATGTGCTAAATGTGGATGACTTAAGACGTAGGTGTAAAAGTAAAGGAAAGCCAGCATGTGTGTGCTTTAATATAATCAATATTAAATAAGCTTAGATTTCCTGTGTTTATTGGTATATAAATATATTATTTCTCACATTAATGAGCTCTAAATGGGGTTTGTCTTCCACCTGCAGGAAGCCCCTTCCAGCTTGTAACCATTGACCGCCAGCCAAAGAACTAAATATTAATTTAGTGATGCAGCCTGACTGAAGCTGAGCAACAGCCCTCATCATGTTCTTATGGAGCCCAGCTGAGTCTCTAATTATCTCTGTAAAGAAGCCAGCAGCTGCTGCAGAATGGACTCCTGTGTGCACTTACACAAAGGGGCCTGTCTTTTAGCAACAGGCAATAAATGGGCCACCCAAAACAGGGCCCTTAATAAGCAGGTACTCCATGGTGCACCTGTAACATAGGTGACACATTGGGGGGGGGGGGGGGGGGGGGGGGATCATGCCTGCAGGCCTGGTGCTGGGATCAGGGGTCTCAGAGGATAATGATCCCCCCCCAAACATGAGAACAATGGGAGCAGATCATTCCAGGTTGCTCTGAAGGACACAGGTCACCTGAAGCTCCTCTTCCTCGCTATTGCTTTGTGTGTCAGCCTTCATAAATTAAACAGTTTAAAAGTAGGTTGCTTTGTTCTTTGATACCCTCCCTTTTCCAGGAGGAAGGTTTGGATTTAAGAGCAGAGCACTGCTAACAGTACGATCAGCATCCTCAGTGCATTTCCAGGAAACTAGCTTCTAGGAAAGGTTAAATACAGCACAGGGATGTGCCGCCACCTTTAGCTCCATCCCTCTCTCTCTCCCTCGTAGATTGATGACCGTCTTGTGTCCCTCACTCCCCCCTCTGCTCTCTCTCAGGACTCTGATGGAGGCAGCTATAGTGGCAAAGGACACAGTTGTCTGTGGCTTTCAGAAGGAAAACATGGAGTGGTGCCTGTGTGTCTGGAGGGGCTGGGGCTGCCGCGAACTGGAGGCCTTCTACCGGTCCTACGAGGAGCTGGGCCGCTTGGAGAGCAGCATGAGGAGAAGAAGGTAGCTATTGTGCTGCAGAATCGCAGCTCTGTGTGGAGGTGGGCCGAGGGGAATACACGGTGACAGTGTTCAGAGCAGGGGGCCGGCGAACACTGAAATCAGGGGAACGTAGGGGTGAGGTGGGGGGGCTGAGTTTCCAGCTGTTCACATACTTATGAACCCATAATAAGTTCCGAAATAAGATATGTGTGATCCCGCAACAGACCCGAACAGCCCTGCAGTCACAGATCGCAACAAGAGAAAACGGCGAGCTTAAATGTTTTTTAGCAAATCATGTAAACACTGTGGAAAGACTGGAATTCACTCCAAGATGTGGTTGTCTGACTCCGGCTGCTGAAATACATAATTTATTTGTCTTTGTATTTTATTTGACTATCCCTATGTGCTACTTTATGGGCAGGGCCATTGTTACAGGACCAGTTGAAATGAGTTGGTGCTGGCAGGTTGTAGACGACACTAGTCAGAACACAGCGTTCCTTTCTAACTGCAGCATAAACTCTCACCTTTTTGTAAATGAAGCTCTATTCTGGCCGCAGTTTGTTCCTGCAATGGCATCTGTACCTCAGTAGAACAGGACATCATCTCAAAACTGTCCTCTGGGTTTCTCTTTCGTTGCTCCTACTCTGCCTTTCCTTCACAGCACTCACAGTACCTGAGATTCACACACTGGACACATTTTTACATTATGTACATCTTTAATGTTTTGTTTGGATGATGCTACTTTATTAAAACAAGTAAACCAGATGCACTTTGTGTTCCCTGCTTCCGGTGGTATATTGATATGCGATTTTCAAACAAAACTCCAATTGTAAGCAGAGCTGTCACCAGATCAGCCAGAAGGGCTTCGGCTCCCCTGAGCTGTCCACAGTGGGTATAATATATTTCTCCTGGCTGACCTTGCAGTGGTTGATGCTACACTGAAAGAAGCCTTAGCAGAAGACGTCGGGCCAACAGCAGCCCTCATTGTGTTTGCCTAGTCTTGCCTTGACATTTTTTTCTATTTGGGTCTTTTTATATTGTGAAACACACAATAAATAACAATAATAAGTACTAAAACTTGTGTATGTATATAGGGTAAGTATTTACGAAGAGGACTTGAGACTCACTCTGCTCTCCTGACTGCATGTGCCCATAAAACAATGACCAGTTCAGCTTGTTAGTATTTCACTTCCATAAAGCTAGGGACCTTCAAGAGAACATTTCAAAGATCGGGAAAGGTTCAATAATGCAGGGTGTTAGTGTCTTCCATCAGGCTGACTGCCGGCAACATCAGGAAACACTAATGCTGTAAGGTCAGGCAGAGGTTTTACCTCTTCACCTGATGCCTATACTGATGACATCAGAAGGGATGTTTATCCATGGCTAGGCTCAAATAAACGGTATGCATTACCACAGCTTTAGAAATCTGTTCTATGTCCCCCCCCCCACATTCTCATGATCCACATTCCTGTTGTACATTCCTCTTCTACACTGGATTATCCTAACCTCACCACGTCAGACAGAAGGGGGCAGTAGAATGAAGACTGAATGCATCTGTGTAACCCGTCAAACTGCTAGGCTGCAATCCAGCATCTTCTTATTGCACTGCAAGTCATCTGGCACACACAAGAGACACATTTAAAAGTTATATATATTTAAAAATGATGAGTCCTACATTTCTATAATTCAACCACAGGCACAGACTTCCCTTTAGTTTATGTCTCTATATCTTAAAAGCTCACACCACCAGTTTTCATGGCAGCCATGATGGTGTGTCCCTTCAATGGCGTCTAAAGCAAGACCTGAAGATTTGGAGGGTCTCATTATAAATCAAACTCTCTCTTAAACTTAAACAAGATTCCAAGACACTGTGCTTCCAGGGGTGAGGAAATGTAACGGAGGTGATCTCTGGGCCCATAGATCTCGGCCTCCGTTACAAATTGTGTAGCTTTGTTGGTGGCGAAATGTATGTAGTCTGTGCATCTGTCTGTGTTTTAGTTTGTCTGTCTCTGTTTGCTGGTTTTATGTTGAAAAGTGTTCCCCTTTCCCCATGTCTGTTGCTGTTGATTGTGTTCCCCCCCCCCCCCCCCCCCCTCCCCCCCTGTGTCTAATTGCTGATTAGTGTGTGTATTTAGGCTCTGTTTCCCTGTCTGTTAGGGGCTGGTAGTGTGGTGTGAGATCCCTGTGGTTGGTGACGGTGTGCACATGTTCGGCAGGATTGAGGCTGTGAATCATTGTGTCTGATTTAATAAATGCCCACACCGGGTTATATTTTTGGACGTTCTGCCTCTGCCTCTTTGCTTGGTCGGGCCGCTCAATTGTCAGCTTCAATTGAGTTAACTCTGTATCAGATTCTATTGGTTTCCGTCAGTGTAAATAAACCAACCCACTGCTATAATCACACTCTCGACCTTGTTCTGACTTATGGTATTGAAATTGAGCAACTATTAGTCGAACCGCATAATCCTGCTTTATCGACCATTTCTTAGTAACTTTTGAAGTACTGTTACTAGACTACAAAGCATTAGTCAAAAGCTCCTGCAGCAGAAACCTATCTGTTAGTGCTATAGCCAAATTTAAGGAAGAGATTCCACCAATACTTAACTCGATAGCATGTCTGCATGTAAGGGAGGAAACTTCTACAAAATGTACACCACCCCAAATTGATCATGTTGTTGATAGTGCTACAGATGCGCTGCGAATAAAATTAGACTCTGTTGCTCCTTTGAAAAAGAAGAAAATAAAACAACATAGATTAGCTCCATGGCATAATGCCGAAACCCGCAAAATAAAGCAAAAGTCGAGACAACTTGAAAGGATATGGCGTTCCACTAAACTTGAAGAATCTCGTTTAATTTGGCATATTACTCTCAATGAATATAAGAAAGCACTGCGTAAAGCGAGAGCAGCGTACTACTCTTCATTAATAGATGAGAATAAGAATAATGCAAGATTTCTTTTCAGCACTTTAGCCAGGCTGACAGAGAGCCACAGCTCGAATGAGCCTTCTATTCCCATAGAACTCAGTATCTGTAAAGTAACTAAAGGTATTTCAATCAGGAGAGACTTCATTTTGTACAAGAACATTTATTGACACATGTCACATGATAAATGTTAAGTATTTGGGGATTAGACCCTGATACCGTATATCTAAAAGGGGGAAATGTAGCCGTGAGCATATAGAGAACCAACAAAAAAAGAGGAAAGTGAATGAAATATAAGGAGATCGGGCCACTTGATGAAGGATCTTAATTTACCAGGTGGCATTCATTTAATCTCAAACCTTTATTTAACCAGGTGGTCCCATTGAGATCATCGATCTCTTTCCAAGGGAGACCTGCAGCAAGTAGGTTACGACATGAAAACATGAACGACAGAAAACAAAAAAGGACATCAAACATCATATTTACAGGGCTACATTTACATACCTATGGACATTGACAAGTACCAACAATATCAAATGGCATTGCACCTATCCAAGCTTAAAGCTTGCAGTGAACCAAATTGCTCGGTTTCAATCTTTGAGACCAGGGTCGTATCCAGGATTTCCTAAATACGGAGGTCCAAATAAGCTAGGGGGGTTCGGGGGACACTCCCTGAGATTTTTGTGATTTTCATGTTCTAGGTAGGCGCTTTTGAAATCCTGTGGGGGGTCACAAATTGGATAATATATTGATTTCAAACCATGTCAGTGGGCTGACAATGTCAGCTTAAATTATTTTTGAAAGTGTAATGCATAAGAATCAGATTGTTGCTATTAATGACCAGGACATGCAGAAGAGGCTAAAATGATCACAACACATTGTCAACATTCATTTTCCATGTCTCTCTCCTTTCCATAACCTGCAGCCTCTCTTCCATCTTCTTTAGTCTCTCTGTCTTCTTCCTGTTCATTACTCTCTCTCTGTCCTCTTCTCTTTCTTCAATCTCTCCCTCATTGTTCACTTTTTGCTCCTCCTCACTTGTCACTCCTGCCAGTGAATTAAAAACAATTCAGCCATTTAGTTCATTTCACTTGTTTGCATTCTTTTTGTCATTTAAATCTGTTTTGATTGATTCTCAAAAGAGAACAAAGATGTAAGCAAAGTGTGTTCTCTCTCTCTCTCTCAATTCAATTCAATTCAAAGGGGCTTTATTGGCATGAAAGTTAAATTAAACAATGTTGCCAAAGCATCACAATACAAAATAATTAACAACATTAACATACATTTCAAATGTTTACATATTATTGATGATATATATATACAGTGGTACAATTACATTTCAACACGTGTGTGTGTGTGTGTGTGTGTGTGTGTGTGTGTGTGTGTGTGTGTGTGTGTGTGTGTGTGTGTGTGTGTGTGTGTGTGTGTGTGTGTGTGTGTGTGTGTGTGTGTGTGTGTGTGTGTGTGTGTGTGTGTGTGTGTGTGTGTGTGTGTGTGTGTGTGTGTGTGAGAGAGAGTCTCATTCACTGTCCCTCAGGTTGTGGCATGTGTATACATATTGGGCAGCAAGGTGTGCCTTGTCTCCTTCTCCTAGGAGTACTCTCAGTCTTGAGAGGTCATCAACCTCCTTGAAACCTGGGATTACAGAGTTCAGCTTGTTCCAGTAAATGCTCCTTACTTCGTTGAATGTTTGGCATTTCAGGAGGAAGTGCATCTCTGTCTCAGTCTCACCTGTCGTACAGTGATCACATATTCTGTTCTCTTTTGGTTGCCAGGATCTTTTGAGTCTTCCTGTTTCGATTGCCAGTTTGTGGTCACTGAGCCTGTACTTGGTTAGGATCTGTCTCTGCTTTCTATCTCTGACAGTAGAGAGATACTCTGCCAGCTCATACTCTCTGTTTAGAGTCAGGTAACATTCTAATCTACTTTAGCTTTTAGTTTCTTCTTCCCAATGTTGTAAATAGTTGTCTTTACATTGTGTTATAATGCGTTTGACTGTGATTGGTGTTTGGAGAGCAGTGTTGTTGAGAGACTGGTCAGAGTGGCTCTGAGAGGAGGCAGCTATCCTCAGCACCAGCTGACATAGGGGACTCTTCTCTGGGGTTAGCTCTTGGCTTTGGAGGGCTTTGGAGTGGAGGGTGTCTCGGGGGCTGGATCTAAGGTGGTTAAAGAATGTTAATGCTCTCTTTTGAGTGTTAATGATCAGTGGGTATCTGCCTAATTCTGCTCTACATGCATTTGTTGGTGTTTTTCTCTGAACACGTAAAATGTATCTGCAGAATTCTGCATGTAAAGACTCTGTTGGATGTTTGTCCCAGCGGGTATAGCTCTGGTGACTGAGTGGACCCCATACTTCACTACCGTACAGCGCAATGGGCTGGATCACACTATCAAAGATTTTGAGCCAGATTTTAATTGGAATTTGGACATTATAAAATGTTCTCTTAATTGCATTTAGAGCTCTTCTGGCTTTTTCTTTGAGTGCATTCACTGCCATGTTGAAACTTCCTGATGCTGTTATGGTTAAACCGAGGTAGGTGTAACTCATACTATGTTCGATGATATGATTATTTATGGTAAACTGGTATTTGTTCTCCTGACATCTGGGGCGTTTTTGGAAAACCATGACATTAGTTTTCTTCATATTGACTGCCAGGGCCCAGTTCTTACAGTACTGGTCTACTATGTCCAGCTGTTGTTGTAGTCCTTGTTCAGTAGGAGACAGCAGAACAAGGTCATCAGCATAAAGCAGACACTTCACCTCTCTATCTAGGAGGGAGAGGCCAGGAGCAGCACAGTGATCCAACTGAACAGCAAGTTCATTTATATATATATTAAATAAAGTGGGACTTAAATTGCAACCCTGACGAACACCTCTTCTCTGGGTGAAGAATTCAGTTTGTTTGTCTCCAATTTTAACAGCACACTTATTCCCTAAATACATTGATTTAACCAGATCGTACATTTTTCCCCCTATACCACAATGTAGAAGTCTATAATAGAGCCCTTCGTGCCAAATAGAGCCGAAAGCTTTTTTGAAATCAATGAAACAAGTGAATATCTTACCATGTTTTGTTTGGTGTACATGTTTGTTAACTAAAGTGTGAAGGGTATATACATGGTCGGTGGTGCGGTGTTTTGGAAGGAAGCCAATTTGATTTTGACTCAAGATGGATTGTTGGTTAAGGAAATCTTGTATTCTTTTATTTAGAATACTACAGAATAATTTCCCCAGACAGCTGCTGACACAGATGCCACGGTAGTTATTAGGGTCTGATTTGTCTCCACTCTTATGAATGGGGGAAATGAGCCCTTTGCACCAGATGTCAGGAAACATTCTGACTGCAATATGATATTGAACAGCTTTAACACTGTACCCTGCATCTCTGGGGTGCTGCATCTGAGCATTTCGTTTTTAATGTTGTCTGGGCCACAAGCTTTCCTTGGCCGGAGAGATTGTGTCTGTGTGGTCAATTCTTCCCAAGTCATTGGGAAATCAAGGGGGTTTTGGTTGTCTTTATTAGTTTCTTCTAATGTTTGGAGCTTCTCTTTTGTAATACATTGATCTGAATTCATTAGATTTATTGGTATGTCTTTGTACAAACTTTCAAAATGTTCTCTCCAGATGTCACCGTTTTGGATGGGTAATGCTTGCGGTTGTTTTGTGTTGAAGTTGCTCCACAGATCCCAGAATTGATTTTGATCAATGGCTTTCTCAATATCCTCAAGTTTCATGTGGGTATAATTTTGTTTTTTGTTCCTTATTGTACATTTATATTTGTTTAAAAGGTCATTGTATCTAATGCGTAAGGCTGGGTTCTGTTTCTCTCTCTCTCTCTCTCTCTCTCTCTCTCTCTCTCTCTCTCAAAACCATACAATGTTTTACTCAAATTGAAATGAAAGAAAAGCATTACAACATTTGTTAAAAGGTAATCCTTCTGACATTGGATGAATGTAATTAACTTTATCTCTTTAGCTAGTTTATCCAAAGTATAGCTGCAATATAAGTTAGTGTGCATGTTGTCGGACGTCCACTGACTAACGTAGAGCGTTCACACAGGATCTGCTGGTCATATGATGTCCTGATGAACAGAAACACAAGCGGCCGCTTGATCAATCATGAAACATGATTGATCCTTTGCTCTCTCTCCTCCGGATTATAACTATATTAACACTTCTGATTAGACCCCATGTGACTCGATGATTAAAAGGGGAGGTGATGCTAGAAAAGGTGAACCTGTCGAAATAGTAAATGTTGATCATATGATATGAGAAATACATAGTGAGGTGAGCCAGTTGTTTTACCAGAGTGAAACAAGCCTTGTAAATGAACGTAGGATTTACTTCTCTCTGCCCGCCTGCGTTACTGATGGATACTACTAACCTGATATTAACGAGAGAACTTTGGGCCACGTTGGGGAGTGCATACTCCTGTTAGCTTAGCTGTGTTGCTGAGGCGTGTTTATAGGGTCTGGCTCCCTGCGCCCTGATGTTAATGTGCAAGAGTATAGCTCCTGATAGCTCGCTGAGCTGCTGGGCTGTGTTATAGCGTCTGATTTCCCTTATAGGGTCTGAGGCTTGTGTTATAGGGTCTGATCTCCCTGCCCCCCCTTGATGCTTATGTTGCATGGAGAATAACTTCTGTTAGCTTGGCTGACGCTGGGGCATATGTTATAGGGTCTGATCTCCCTGTGCCTTGATATTATGTGGCAGGAGTATGGCTCCTGATAGCTCGCTGCGCTGCTGGGCTGTGTTATAGGGTCTCATCTCCCGGCCCGCTGATGCTTATGTGACGAGGAGTATAGCTCCTGATAGCTCGCTGTGCTGCTGGGCTGTGTTATAGGGTCTGATCTCCCGGCCCGCTGATACTTATATGTCGAGGAGTATAGCTCTTGATAGCTCGCCGAGCGTGGAGATAACTTCTGTTAGCTTGCTGACGCTGGGGCATATGCTATAGGGTCTGATCTCCCTGCCCCCTGATGTGCATGGAGTAAAACATCTAAGAGAAGCATTGCAATTTGAAGCATACGTGCAAGAAGCCGTGATGAGGTAGCAGATAAGCATACCATATAAACACGAATATGTGCAGGGATACGATTAGTAGTGATGTTACGTACTGCACCGAGGCTTCGGAGTGTGGTTCGAGTAATCCAGTGAAGCGTGTATAGGCTTGTATCGTTAGAAGCCTCGCTGTCCGTCTACGCCACGTGACTGCTTCAGATGTGCTCAGATCTGTGAACCACTGACGCTTCACGTTTTAAAACGCTCATGTTACCCCTCCTGTAGAGCTCAGACCCTCACGTAAAGAGGAAGACATCCCGTATGTATAACTAAATAAATGCATAATTGAATGTATGAATAACAACGTTAATAATAAATAAATAATAGGCGATGAATAAGTAAGGCAATGAATAAATAAAATAAGTAATAAATAGACGAATAAATAATGCGTACGATATTGATACACATGTGTATATGAATTTGTGTTCACTGTCGAGGGTTATTCAAAGGCTTACTCATGGGAACTTAGTACGAGAAGATCACGCTGTGAGATATATCTACCTGATTTACGCGTGTCGACCAGCAGGGGGATAGTGTCAAGTGAAGCCTCATGAGATACCCTTGCAAGCCAATGCTGGAGATCTTCATCTCGCCATCGCTACGATTAGATAAAACCGTTCGAGGAATGCTGATTAATGAATATGTAACAAGAAGGTATTCTGCAGATGATTAAAACGAAAGCTGAGTGAGTGACTCATTGTTGTGAGCCTGCACAGTAAGACCACGTGACGTGAGTTGTTATATTGCATCTATTCTTTTGTGCTTGATGGAAAAGTGTGAAATGAGACATATTAAAGAACATAGAGCAGGGGTATTCAACTAAAATTCAACGAGGTCCAGTTAGAGAAAATCTCCCCATGCAAAGGTCCGGAACATCAAAATGTCTAACTTGCTTCATGAATTAGTGTGATATATTGAAGTGACCTGTAGCTTTATCAACGTCTGCACGTAATCAACAACTGACAATCAAATAAAGAAAGTACAATTCATAAACAACAATATTTATTGTAAATTAACATTGAACTATACAGACATACAGTAAATACTGTGGATATGTGTAATGCTCCTCTCGGGCTTCATTTAAAACTAAAATAGAGAACCTAACCTCCTCTAGGGGGGTCCGGGGGCATGTCCCCCCTGGAAGATTCTTTTTAAATATTGAAGTTAAAAGCATCAATCTGGTGCACTTTGAGAGCAACATGAAGAGATCTATGGATACATATTTCAACACCCATATGAAACAGAACTGTAAGCAGATTTTTCTTTTTGGATATTTTACAAATCACTCCCCTTTTAAAACTCTATTCTTGTTGTTTTTAACAACTTTTTTGTTACAGTCATATAGTATTTTATACCTGTTTTTCATTTAGTCTCATTAATAACTATAATGCTCATATCAAGGTGTGCCTTAACCTCACTGAGCTGAGCAGGGACACGCACACAGACTCTAGGTAGTGCTTGAGCACCTGCCCGTTTTGCCCTCTGGACAGCAATGTGCCCTTTTGAAAGTTCATTTTTTACAGTTTTTTTTTTTACAGTGTACTGTATGTGGCTCATGGTAACATCGATCAATTGTGGATTCAAAGCTTCTAATATATACAACAATGCCCCAAATGCGCGTTGTAATCTTGTCAGACATCCCCACACGTGACCCGCGGCACTCCCGTACGTGCACTGGCTACAGCCCCTCCCTTCCCTACTCTCAACGTGAACGCGCAGCGCGCAGAGCAGACAGTCAGTCACTCAGGCCCATTCCCAAACCGCCCCCTACACCCTAACCCTCCGTTTGCGCGTTCACGCGGAGGGTCCGCCATATTGAGGGCTGTTCCAAAGCAACTAGTGTGGAGCGGTGTGGAGGGGGAGTGGGCTATCAAGCCCTCAAACAGCAAGTCTGCAGCGGTGCTGACTTGAGACCGGTCTCTATCTGACCGGAGCCACGCTGTGTGTGTCCGTCAGGAAACAAGCTGTTAACAAGTAGTTCCAGCAAACATCCACTGATAAACTGCGATGTTAACAACCTCATGATAACCTCATATGTTTTTAACTTAGGATCATGCCTGTGTTTAGTCTAGAAAAAGGTAAATGTGCATTTTATTATAAAGTTGTGTATATTTACAGACCGTTGCAAAAACTAAGAAGCTTATAAACATCAGGTTAAAACTAAAAGAGCTTTGAAACACAATGAAAGATGTTTGAAGTTTTATTTGAGTTATTAATTTAAACTTTTGTCTAAGAGATGCTGATTTGAAACCGTTGTTGCATACAGTTACGGCATTTCCTGTTTCTGCCGGAGGGAGGGGAGGCCGTCCCAAAGCTTGCCGCTGTATTTGCTAGGGGTGGCCGCGATACCACAAAATCTGGATTCGATCCGATACCAAGTATTTCAGGGCCAGTATCGCCGGTACCGATACTTTTTTAAATGAAAAGCGTCTTATGTGCTTTCATATAGGGGAGAGCTGCATGACATGATTTTTGAGCTGAAATTATAAAAACTGTCCGGTCTGTATTCATGAAAATGAATTCAGATTTAGTCTATTTATGATGGACAAATAAACATTTTAGTTTTGCAAATTTAAACTGCAAACATGAAAAATAACAATACAAAGTGGCCAGAGTATAGCGAACTGTCTTCTTGCACACATCACAGTTCGCTCTTTCTCTCAGCCATCATGCGCGTGTGTGTGTTGCACTCGCGAGTCGCTGGCTGCTGCTGTCCTGCCGGCTGCTGTCAGTCAGCTTGATAATCGGCGTTCAGGCAGGGAGCGCGCTGCGCGTGCGCGAGCCTCGAGGAGTGGACGACAGCAGAGGAGAAAGAAGAAAAGAGCATATACTTGTGTTCGTCTGCACATAGTTTTTTGAAGAAATTGACGAGTAGAGGAGACAGGAAAAAAAGTATAAAAGTATCGATCCTATTGGCTCTAGTATCGATATTTTGAAACGTAACGTAATATCAGAAGTATCGATATTTTGGGATCGATCCGCCCACCCCTAGTATTTACTCCCTCCATCTGACAGGAGGGAGCCTCGTTGAGCTGCGAGTGTGGCTACAGACGTAGTTCACTCCGTCACGGAGGGGTAGGGTCGAGGGAGTGGTTTGGGATTGGGCCTCAGTCAGACAGGCCACGGCGGTTCTGTGGTGCAGCAGCACACAGCAACACGATTAAAAGTGCCCTAGTGACGACCAAGTAAGTAACCACCAGGTAACAAATACAACGAGTGTATTGTTTAATCCCCTAAATCAGATGCCAAACTAAACTATAACTTCACTTATTTTCTTGCATCCATCCATTTAGTCTCGTTGTGCACTTTGCAATTACGACCAGGGGCGTCAATCCCGGGGAGGGGGGGTCCCACCTGGCTTCAGATTGGACCCCCCCCCCCCCCCAAGTCATTTAGAATAATAAAAATAAATGTTAAAATAATTAATTTTTTGATAATAAATCAGTAAAATCAGTAAAATCAGGCAAAAATGAGAATTAAATATCATAACCCTAACACCAAAATAAAGTAACCAAAAACCGAAAAGAAACTAACAAAATCCGCCATTATCCGGCAAATTTTTGCGCACAATTTCGGCGCCTGCACGCTTCGCGCGCGACTCAGAAGGTGCCCTTTTTTTTTTCTCTTGAGCACCTGCCCCTATAAATGTCTGTGCACGCCACTGGAGCTGAGGTCATTTGAGCCTCTCAGGAGAGAGCTCTCTTCCACCTGGTTGTAGAAAAGCTCTTTAAATTCGTTAGCATAGCTAGCTAACCAGATGCAAATAACAACAGATCGTCACTGTGCTTACAACTAAAGACACAGCCACGCAAACACTGCGGTATGTGTACAGCTCCTTATGGGTACTGCAATATTTGAAGGGCTGGAGCGGCGTTCCGGTGCTCTCTGTCAGCACTCCTTTCAGACAAGACATATACCACGTGAAGACACGTTACGCTCGTGTTGTGTTCAAGGAACCTGTCCTTGGCCAGGAAAAACAGGTACTCGCTTGTTTAATTATTTTTGCGGTCTAGATTTCTTCTTTTTTTTCAAGTGAGAAGTTGTCCGTCATTCGGACTGACGGACGGACTCCCCACCCCCAAAACGAAAACTCTTCGGTTCTCCACGAATTGCACAAGTCACCCAAATCAGCGTTAAAAAAGCGGGAGGTGCCGAAAAATCCCCTATTAATGTATTGATTATAGCTCCGGGTCCGTATAGGTCGGAGTCTGGGTCCGGATCCGGACAGCGGTCCGCCTGTTGCCGACCCCTGAGATAGAGGGATCGTATGATCATGTAAAGCAGAGCACGGTTTGCACCACCACCAGTTATATGCATGAAAGTATGAAGGAGAACCTTTGCATACTTCTTTATATTTATTCATTTTTAAATATATATTCTCTTATTTTATTCATTTCATTCATTTGATGGGTCATTCCAGAATTGGAGGACATTTCATGTCCCCCATATACAAATCTAATAATCCATGCCCAAAATGCTAAAACATGCACTTGTTGTGTTAGACATACTTGTCTTGAGACAAAATGTATATAAAGTTGTTGAAAAAGTGGTTTCAAAATATTATTTAAATTATCAAATAGCTCTCGAACACCCCCTAAAATGGCCTTTTTCTCTTGTCCCCGCTTCTTGGTGACCATCTTTCATGTCAAATATAACATTTAAAATAGGGATTTTATTTACTTTTTTTGGTATTATTCTATTGATATATGTCTTGTAATGGTAAAATCAATTTGTTAAATCATAAACATATTTTAGATAACAGCCATTTTGCACAGAAGGTGTGTCCCTCAACATGCGTTCAACCCTGTTACCCAAACCTTTTTAGATTGGCACAGGAAGTGAAAAAACTGTAAATCAGATGACAGTGGAAGTGACATCAGCAAGCCATGTGCTAGTGCCATGGGTAGACCAAAACTAAGTCCTCTCTTTTATTTTTCATATTTTTACAATCTTTTCAGTCTTAAAAGAGTGTGGCACTCTGACCCACTCAACCCTGTTACTGATATTATCAGAATAAAGCATATTCATTTCAAAGTTATCTTTCTTGCATTAGATATCCAAGTTTGTCCTTGCCTTGAAAGTAGCATTACATGCTACATCTAGCAATAATTCCTGAGGTTAAAGCTCAAATTAGCATTGATTTTCAACAGTGTTACTTTCAACCCTGTTACTATAATTAGAGTAACAGGGGTAATTCTTCACCGGATCCCGGCGTATATAGACACCAAAAAGAAAGAAATTTGGGGAAGCTGGGTTAATCGGAACATGAGAGTACACAGGTATAGACAGAGAGAAGGAAGAAGTAAGATGTCCCCCGACAAACTAAGCCTATATCAGCAAAACTAGGGACTGAATATAATCAGCCCTAACTATAAGCTTTATCAAAAAGGAAGGTCTTAAGCGCACTCTTAAAAACGGATAGGGTGTCTGCCGTCCGAACACAAACTGGAAGCTGATTCCACAAAAGTGGAGCTTGATAAGAAAAGGCTCTGGCTCCCATTGTACTTTTAGAGACTCTAGGAACAACCAACAACCCTGCATTCTTGGAACGCAATGCCCTAGTAGGACAATAGGGTATAATGAGTTCTTTAAGGTAAGATGGCGCCTGCCCATTAAGGGCTTTGTAGGCGAGAAGAAGAATTTTAAATTATATCCTGTGTTCTATAGGGAGCCAGTGTAAGGCAGCCTGAACAGGAGTAATGTGGTCCCTTTTCCTAACTCTGGTTAGTACACGAAATGCAGCATTTTGAATCAGCTGAAGCGACTTGGTTTTATATACTAACACGTTTAATCGTGTTTTATGCCGTTTGCCAAGACTTCATAAGTCGCTCGTAAAACACAGGAGGTATGGAAACTAAGAACACCATATGTGGTAAATTGTACAGCTAATATAACACAGGCTGCAGTGGAGACGCTGTGCACAGCTGATCGACAGCTGGGACACAAACCACCAAATACAAAAACAAAAACATAATTCAGATCCAGTCGTCATGACTCCACTCCGGAGGGATTCCCCGATCATTTCTTACAGTTTCTCATCAAGGGGGTGTCTCCTGTCCCCGGTACAAACACACTAGGCTTGTTTGAGACAAGCGAGACCTGCATAGACCTGCGCAGTTGCGATCAACGTCTTGCTAGTGCGTTGCATGATGGTTAGTCATTTTGTCCGACTTGCTCTGGAGGCTCGCCTACATGAGACGTTGAAACCTCGCGGGACAAACGGCCACTACACACGTCGGAGTGCGTTGCCGCTTCAACGCTTCTGCCCATTCACTTTGAATGGGGTGACGTCACGATTCGCCAAACTGCATTGTGGGAGCAAAGCGTAGCTTCTCTCGCGGTGCTCGCTGCAAAAGTAGAGCAATGTTCTACTGTTGCCGCCTCGACGGAGGCGTCAGCCAATCGAATCATATGCCAGTGCAAGCTCTAGCCAATCAAACCGCGTGCTTGTGTGTCTGGGGCGGGAGATTCATGTGATTGGTTGTTGGTCGAGTTTCAGCCCCCCCCCCCACCCCCCCCCCCCCGCCGGCAAGCGACAACGTATGGAAAGCCAAAAGTGCCATAATACGGGGGTGAAAAAACGCGCGAACATACGGGGAGGTCCGTTTTTTCGCGCGAAAAAACGCGCGAACATACGCGGAGGTCCGTTTTTTCGCGTGAAAAAACGGGCCAATATACGGGCGAATGTTCGCGCGGTTTTTTATATGATAATGAGCCCCTCCTTCTGATTTCCTTAGCCAATAAGTTAAAAGTGTCTGTAACCAATCAGTGAAGGGTAAAGCCAGACCAAAACAATCTGTAGATGAAAAGTTCCTGACATGGTGAGGCTGTGCTGTAAATTGTGCATTATTCCAGATTCAGGGGACTAAGTATTAATTTGCCTTTGAATATAATAAATATATCAATCAATATATCAATATAACCTGCCTTCATTGTTTTTTTTAAATAAAATGGCATTACCCTTTTCCTTAAACCTTTGGAGTGTGAAGTGAAGGTATTTTCTCAATTTTTAGATGTCTCCTTAAATCCACTTTTAAATGTACTTCTTATAACATGGCATGGTGTTACATGTCAAAATGTTCAGTAGTCTCTGGTGTTGCTAGAAATGCAAATTCACTCACCTTAGAGCGCTGTCTTATGAGAAACCTAGCTTAGAAATCCGATTTTTGGAAAACTTCAAAACTGTTGTGAAACACATATGTACTCATGTCATCCATTTTTTTTGGTGTTTCAGATTTTGTTCACCAAAGTCTTTGGTTCACAAAAGTAGTGAAATATATCAATTACACTATAAGCCTATATAAAAGTGTTGTTCATGTCTAAAATGAAAATGTGTAAATTATAATTTAGAGTAAAATATTTCCATCCCTCTACTTTCACCACAGAAAAGTTACATCAGGACTGAATAATGACTTCATATTCCATACCAAGGTTTATGTGATGTGTACAAATACAAATTCAGCATTTCAACTTTATTTTTCAACCAACTATTTATGTTAACATATGAAACTGTAAAATCTCAATATTTCCAATATCAGAACTTTTTCAACCAACTATTCATTATAAATGTAAAGACAGGGGGTCTTTGTCCATGGTCTTTGTCTGTCTTCCAAGACAGTGGGTCTGGCTGCTGTGTAGGTGGGGCTGATGGTGCATGGCCTGCTGGTGGCTGTGTCGGAGGGAGGTAGGTGGGATTGTCCCGGGTTGATGCTGGGATTGTCCCGGGTTGATGCTGGTGGCTGGATGGGAGGTACGTGTGCTAGGCGAGACTTCTTTGCTGGCTGGGTTGATCGTGATGGCTGTGGTGGAGACCTTTGTATCGAGGTGTATCTTAATCTTGTGGCAGGCACAGATGGAGGTGGAGGCCGCTGTAGGGATGCTGGTCCTCTGGTCCTCGGGTCCTTGGTGGTGATGGCTGTGGTGGACGCCTTTGTACCGAGGTGTATCTTAATCTTGTGGCAGGCACAGATGGAGGTGGAGGCCGCTGTAGGGATGCTGGTCCTCTGGTCATTGGTGGTGATGGCTGTGGTAGAGGTCTTTGAGCCACGGTAGATTTTGACCTGGGGGCCGGCACAGATGAAGGTTCTGGCTGCTGGATAAACGCCACCTCTGGGCCACTAGGCCCAGGCAGCTGTGAAATCTGAAGGAAAAAAAACATACCTTTACATTTAGCAAATCAAAATAACTGTATGACGTATTTTTCTCTAATCAAAAATGGAAATAAATCCACATGCCATATTATGACTTTTATGAAGGATTAAAGCCTTCTTCATTTCCAGTATATAATACAGTGATAACACACACAACCCGGTTGACTGTACTCACTTTAACCTGGCTCTGTTGTCCACTGATAGGCATAGTGCTGTGTACCTGGACTCACATTCAGGTTCAGGTCCGGACTCAAGTCCAGAGGTTCAGGTTCAGGTCCGGACTTATAAGTCCGGACTTGGGTCAAGTTGTGTGAGTAACTAAAGTGAACTTATTGTGAGCTAATTATCAATTGAAAATAAACTCATAATCAACTCAAATTCAAACTCGTCAGGTTTATTGTGCCCCCTTCCAACTTGTGTCTACACCATGTATTTTCTATAACTCTACATGTGTTACTAACTACACAACACAACTACATACATAGTGATGTACATACAAGACTCAATCTGCAAGAGTACAAGTCTATGTGTTCTTGTTCAAGAACAACAGCATATTGACATTGTTTGGGTGAAGTGTTGCTCTTTCGGCAGACACTATATCACCATACATGCAAAGGAGTTAGCTTAGCTACACTACCAAATATGGCAACCAGCATCCCACGCTGTCAGTGTCCACTATGTCTAAGCCAGCTTCCCTTGACGTCACACAGATCTCGCGAGCAGTTGCGATATTTTGCGAGACTTCGTGAGTTCAGTAATGGCCGCCATATCAGAAGCCAAAACAATGTTTTTCGTCTTTTCTCAGCGCAAATTTCTCGATCTATGGAAGGTTTTAGATGGTTTAGAACAAAAAGGAGAATATACGTAAGTACCGGTTCCCGACGTTCCGGTTTTAACCGGACTTGAACCGAAACTTTTTACAAGTCCAGTACCGGTTCGGCGTACCGGTACGCAGCACATCATAGGCACAATATTAGCATAGCATTAGCGCGCTATTAGAATTTCAATAATATGAACAATTATGAACTCAGACCAGCATTTCACATATTTATACAAGCAGAATACACTTGAAATGTAAGCCAAACTACTGCACGGGAGTCATACACCTAGTAACATAGAAGAACAAAGAAGCTAGCGGACGTCATTAGCCACTGTAGTGGAGCCGAACTAGCTGACAGAATGACATTAAACTACACATAAAGAACAGTTTCAAAAACACTTCTTAGATCGAAATATGACATAATCTTTGTACACACTACTAACCTGTTGAACAGGAGAAATGAATGAAGCAGAGGGAACGTTGTTGCCGTTCCAGCCAGAATGCCAAGTCTGCGGCAGACACATAATAACAACACTTACTTTACGGCATGCGCTCAGCAACACATTCCCTTTTACGGCATGCCCACTGAGGCCTTTCCGTGTCCTATACTGCCCTCTGCTGTTTGTAATGATATACAATATTTAACATAAACATGCCTTCGAGAGTATAACTTAATTTATACAAGACAATATACATTGAAAATGTGCCCACATATTTATGCGGTTATCTGAATCATATTTTCTACCCCTTATATTCGAAAATATATGATTAAATATCTAAAATATGCGCACTTCGACGCTGCGTGGGTGGACTCCAGTTATATCTTTCAAACTAAATCTATCCACTATCTGCTTGTAGACTAACGGTCAAAGGGTCTAATATCCGGGAGGGCCGGGCTCGAGTCTCGGAAAGGAAACGTTTTTTTGTGTTATCTCTTTTCATTCACTTACAATCTTTGTATAAATGCAAAGTATTCCAAGGTCTGCTTCACCTTAATTGTCCCAACTGCTTGGCAACAGCTGTCTGTTCTCCAGTTGTTTAAGGTGGTAGCCTGTCGCCTGCGTTCATGTTTCAAATAAATGGGAATTGATCAGCCTCAGATGTATTAATTTATAAAAAAAAAAAAATTTTAATTCGAATGTTTCTCTTCAGTGCAATTGCAATTGCACATTGCATCATTTTTGTGTTCTTTGTTCTGTTTTAGAAAGGAAGGATTGTTTACTTTTTTCGTTGTCTACAAAACCGGAAAAACAACATAATTGTGCTTTTCCAGACACTGAAGAAAGAAAAATACCATGACTTTTCGGTATCAGGGCTGTTAGGGAAAAGATCAGGCAATATATCTTGAGAGAAAACTTATCTTTTGATCCCGTTTGAATTGTGCCACGAATTACACTTATGATGTTTGTCATCTTAAACAATCACTTCCATGTCAAAAAACTCAGTTTGTCGTAAAACTGTTGAAATATAAGACTATGAAAAATACGCAACTAGAAATAAGTGAAATGTGCCAACGTGACGGCCGTCTTGGTGTGTGGTGCGCGACGGGAGATGTAGGTCATTGACTGGTTTCAGGCAAAAAAAAAGTGTTACTTCACAGTTTTACGACACATTTACATTTTTTTGACTTGCAAAATTATCTTTTAAATTGACAAAAATCATATGTGTAATTTGTGGTTCAATTCAAACGGGATCGAAAGATAATCTTTCTCTCTCCATTTACTTCAATACATACCTTTTCCGAAATAAGGTCCCATGGAGCTCAACCGGAAAGGGAGGGACTTCGCCTCTCTATAAGCATGCAGCAGCAGTAGCAGCAGCCGGAAAAATGTCCACGAGAAACTTCATCTTGCGTTGCAAAAGGACAATAAATGACTGCACAAGACTTCTCCAAACAGATGATGCCGGTCATGCCGTGTTACAATCCACAGTAACGAGGTAAGGGCCAAGCCTATTGCTACTGTTAGAAATTAAAATCAATGTTTTAATGGGGAAATGTAGTTTAAACATGCCGTCAGTTTTAATGCTCTTTTATACTGAAAAACCAGAAATTCTTGTGCACAAGCAGTTAAGCTTTTATTCTGAAAATCCTTCATCTCCGGTTAGCATTTAGCATGTGGCTAATATACGATTTCCTGAAGAGGTGAATTTAGTAGCGAAATGAGAGAGTGGTGCAAACCGAAGCCTACTGACTTAACACTACAACTATAGATGTCGAGATACTACCATGCTGAATATTAAATGAAGGTACAGTTTATTTGAATACATTATTTACAGACGAGAGTAGCATGTGACAACATCCGGAATGACCGGAAACCAAACGAGCCGAGAAGTATTGTTTAGAGTATTGATTACAGCGTTTAGAATGTGTTAAATGAAGAGTGATGAAAGAGAATATGAGGAGAAACTGCGTGTTAAGCATATATTGAATGTGAAAAGAACCTATCCTCTGTTTAAATGCAATAACGGACATTAGAGACGAGGCGAGCCGGCTGGCGGGGAGGAGCCAGCAGACGATATATAAACAGCACCGGAGGAGAGATCCGGGCTCTTCTCTTCCCTATCGAGGAGAGCCAGATCACAGCTGTTTGTCTGACTGAACAATATTCTGTCTGTAACACTACCGCGCCTCTTTTAATTAAAGTACCCAATTGAACTTTCACAGAGACTCCATTTAGTCTCCTATTTTAAAGCTTCTCTCCTGGTCGGGAGAATAACGTACACAGTTAACACTACTACCAACACAAAGGAATGTAGTTTGTTTTTGCATGTAACCTAAACTGAGGTTGTGTGAGATCTTTCACACTTACAAATTCTGTCTTCTCCCCTATTTCACCAAACCGTTTACTGGCAGGTTAGAAACCATGGAAAGGAGCCTCGAGTGGTCACGGGGCAGGCTAATTAACGTCCCTACAGCTGATCTTTTACTTCAGGACCTTCGGGAATATATACTTGAAGTCCGGAGATCTTGGCCTACCACACCCGCACAACAAGGTAGGTCGATGTGATAATTGTTCACTTTAGCATAGGCTTTCGTTGATAAACCAGTGCTAGTATTGTTGAGTACTAAGTGTCCAACAGGCCAATACATTTTAAAGTAATTATTTGTTTTAAATATGGGTAATACCAATATAAACACCTTTTTTAATCTGTAGTTGCCAGCTATTAATTACAACATTCTGGTGAGACGCTCTGAGTCTCGAGTTGTCCACTTAAAACTGTACTCCAAATTCCACCTTTATATCCTGCCACAGTAGAGGAGACGCTATTCCCCCTCCCCCGTCGAGGGCAGTCTGGCCATCTGTAGTACACCACGTATCATCAAACGTGTGAATGAGGACATTGAAAGGGTGCCAGAGGGGGAGTCTCTGTCTTCAGGGTTGGAAGACACAGACTGCAACTATGTATCTCTATGCCCATACACATTTATGCTTTTGTTCTTACTGTATACTACAACTATAGTGTATTGCATGTCCACTGGTTTAATGCCAAACTGCATTTCATTTTTTTTTAAAGTATCTTTAGGCTGGGCAATGACAATAAAATAGACGCATTGTGTGCGTTTCTGGCACAACGGCATAAATGCGTTGCTTTTACAACAATGACAATAAATGTAATCTAATGTTTTGCTGTTGTTGCAGGTCATTCTGGCTACCACGCCCCACTCATTTTGTTGGGTGGTCGAGGTCCCCCACAATTCAGCATTTCCAGAGAGCAAATCTCTTTTTTGAGGAGCTGTGGTTTTACAGCAACAAAGATGGCACAGATATTAAAAGTATCTCTGCGCACAGTGAGACGGCGATTGAGGTATGTAGCAATGTCTTCAACATTGGAAGTGCCATCTTGTCTCAATTTATTGTAAACATCCCAAGGAGGGGTTGTAGCCATGTTACACTATGCATGTTGTAAAGTAAATCTGAATACCGTAGGTCTCATATATTTAAAACATGTTTATTTTTCAGGCAGTTCCACATGCTGCGCTCTGGGACATACTCCACCATCTCAGATGCTACACTAGACGACCTCATCAAGGAGATAGTGGCTGGGAATAACCAGATTGGCCCTGAATCTGTCAGGGCACAGCTGCAGGCCCAGCAGATGTGGATACAGAGACGCAGAGTGCGGGACAGCATGAGGCGGATAGACCCAGAAGCAGCTTCACTGGACATGTCCTCTCAAGCTGCAGAAGACAACTCCAAAACAGTGGAGGATCTGCAGAAGCAACTGCAGGAGTTAAGAGTCCAGCGAGAGTTTTGCTAACAGAGGTTTGCTGGCTCCGACGACAACATCCGATTCTATACAAGGTAATGTTTTGGCTAAATTCTATCCAAGTTTTTGAGATGGGTTAGCTTATAAAGAATCCTGTTTACCTGCCGTGTGACCGCTGACTATATGCATGCAGTGTTGGAATAAGTACTCAACTTAACTGAAGTATAAGTACAAATACTATGGTTTTAAAATACTCCTGAACTGAACATGTAGAATCATAAATCCTGTGTTTTCATATATAAAAAGTAACTAGAAACTATGAAGGTTAACTAAATGTGGTGGAGTAAAACATATTAATACTAACAACATACTGAGAATATTTTACTACAAGTGGAAATCTTCAAAACCTTACCAAAGTAAAAGTATGTCAATATCCACTGCGTTTCCCCCAGTTGCACACGTAAGAATGAAGAGTAAACGTAGTCATTGTGTGTAAAATGTTCCCTGTATGTTTTAGATTATTATTACTGCTGCTAATGTAGTTGCTACATTTTACTGCTGTAGATTACTATACCTGCACCTAGTGCCTTCTTACTCAGTCTATTTGAATTGTAATGTATTATAGCAAACAAGAGGAAAGCATTAGCCCATGTGTTACAGTTAACACGATTGTATTTACTGTCAATTAATGACTGACATGTGTCTTTTGTGTACAGATTCCCGAGCTATAACCACCTGATGGCCTTCTGGTTTTTAATTGAGCCTTCAATTCATTAAATGGTTTGTTACTAGAGCGATATCAACTGCCAAGAGTAATGAAGAAGTGGTTACACACGCACGTCCATCAACGGTAGGTTATGTTTCTTTTAACACACAATCTAAACACAAACTGAAGGGAAAATGTCTCTCCGACATTTCATTGCTTTTGTGTAGGCTAAAAGGCTAAAGTACTCAATCCTTTTTGAATACATCAGAGAACTAAAACAACTTAATGTTTTTCCCATAGTGTGCTACACTCATGACATTAATATAGTAACCTTTTTTTGTTTTTATCTTCCAGAGACAGCTGCTTCAGCCAATTGACGAGTTCTTCCTTTTTCTATGCTTCCTGTCGGTGGGTTTGAAAGAGAGGGACCTTGCAAACCGCTTCAACGTACACCAGTCCTCTGTGAGCCGCATCATTGCAACATGGACAAGTTTTCTTACAACTTTATTGGGGTCACAGTGCATCTGGCTTACACCTGCAGAAGTTCAAGCCCACCTCCCAGAGGCATTCAAAGATTTCCCAGACACACAGGTGATCCTGGATTGCACAGAGCTGAGGTGTCAAACACCATCCTCACTCCTCCTCCAAAGTGAAATGTATTCTACATAGAAATCTCACTGCACCATGAAAGCCCTGGTTGGCATAGCCCCACATGGTGCAGTGACATTTGTTTCCAGTCTGTATGGTGGTTCTGTCAGCGACAAGGAGATTTTCAAACAATCTGGAATAGCTGCGTTGTTGACTGAAAACATAGCAGTGATGGTAGATAAGAGCTTCCTGATCAGCGATTGCTGCAAATGCAAGGTGTACTGCCCACCTTTTCTGTCAAAGCAGAAGCAAATGCCAGCCTATGAGGTGAGGGAGACACAGGCCATTGCCAGACTGAGGGTTCATGTAGAGCGTGTCATTAGGAGGATAAAAGAGAACAAACTTTTTGATGGTGAATCCCACATAGGTATTGTTTGTATTCTTATCGATAGTCATGAACTTTCTCTTGTGACAAAATAGACTCTCCGTTAGTAAACGTTTACTCTGTGTAAAAGTGATTTCTGTGTGTAAAAGTGAGGTAACATGTGTAGATGAATAACATCAACTTGTATTCGTCCCACACATACACACCTATAGATGTAGTTATATTTGTGTCTGTGACTTTATATTGAATGGGAAATAACTGGAAAATACCTGTGTAAGAGAGAGACTCCTGTCCCGCCTCTCCATTTTATTTTTAGTTGTGCATTGTTATTTGTGCTTTAGAAACATTCCACTTGAACTTTATTTGAATGAACTTAGTAGTAATTATTGTCCTATATTTCTTTCAGATTTCACAGCTGCCTGGGCCTAGGAGAAAGAACCTCCATCTGTGCCTGCACCAAGGTCAAGATCTACCGTTGCTCAAGGGCCTTCACCAGAGCCATCACCACCGAGGACCAAAGGACCAGCATCACTACAGCGGCCTCCATCTGTCCCTGCCACAAGATCAAGATACACCTCGGTACAAAGGCCTCCACCACAGCCATCGCGATCAACCCAGCCAGCAAAGAAGTCTCGCCTAGCAGACGTACCTCCAATCCAGCCACCAGCATCAACCCGGGACAATCCCACCTACCTCCCTCCGACACAGCCACCAGCAGGCCATGCACCATCAGCCCCACCTACACAGCAGCCAGACCCACTGTCTTGGAAGACAGACAAAGACCATGGACAAAGACCCCCTGTCTTTACATTTATAATGAATAGTTGGTTGAAAAAGTTCTGATATTGGAAATATTGAGATTTTACAGTTTCATATGTTAACATAAATAGTTGGTTGAAAAATAAAGTTGAAATGCTGAATTTGTATTTGTACACATCACATACACCTTGGTATGGAATATGAAGTCATTATTCAGTCCTGATGTAACTTTTCTGTGGTGAAAGTAGAGGGATGGAAATATTTTACTCTAAATTATAATTTACACATTTTCATTTTAGACATGAACAACACTTTTATATAGGCTTATAGTGTAATTGATATATTTCACTACTTTTGTGAACCAAAGACTTTGGTGAACAAAATCTGAAACACCAAAAAAAATGGATGACATGAGTACATGTGTTTCACAACAGTTTTGAAGTTTTCCAAAAATCGGATTTCTAAGCTAGGTTTCTCATAAGACAGTGCTCTAAGGTGAGTGAATTTGCATTTCTAGCAACACCAGAGACTACTGAACATTTTGACATGTAACACCATGCCATGTTATAAGAAGTACATTTAAAAGTGGATTTAAGGAGACCTCTAAAAATTGAGAAAATACCTTCACTTCACACTCCAGAGGTTTAAGGAAAAGGGTAATGCCATTTTATTTAAAAAAAACAATGAAGGCAGGTTATATTGATATATTGATTGATATATTTATTATATTCAAAGGCAAATTAATACTTAGTCCCCTGAATCTGGAATAATGCACAATTTACAGCACAGCCTCACCATGTCAGGAACTTTTCATCTACAGATTGTTTTGGTCTGGCTTTACCCTTCACTGATTGGTTACAGACACTTTTAACTTATTGGCTAAGGAAATCAGAAGGAGGGGCTCATTATCATATAAAAAACCGCGCGAACATTCGCCCGTATATTGGCCCGTTTTTTCACGCGAAAAAACGGACCTCCGCGTATGTTCGCGCGTTTTTTCGCGCGAAAAAACGGACCTCCCCGTATGTTCGCGCGTTTTTTCACCCCCGTATTATGGCACTTTTGGCTTTCCATAACAACGCAGGCCGCCGTGTGTTCGCCCGCAGCCTTGAGAGCGATGCGGCGCAGTTCCTCTCCACGGGCTGCGGAAGAGAAATGCTTGATGGGAAATGACTCGCTGGTATCTCGAGCTGAGCGCTCATTGGTGGTTTTTACCAACGTGCTGTTGATGAAACTCTCCAATTGGCTCGGCAAAAGTTTGTGGTTGTTTTGTGTCAGTTTTACGTCGCCGCTTCCATTAACATTTTTCATCATTGTTCCACAATGTTTATCATCATGAAATTAATATCTATATATTTTATACTATACTTGCACTGCTTACCGTTTTCATACTTTATATATCTTAGCATATTCATACACACTGTTCATACTGCTCACAGGCTGCTGTGTATATCTAGTGTATTCATACCCCTCACTGTTTATGCATCATTCAATTAATTATATATTTTATTCTGTAGATTGTGTACATTACTTTTCACTTTACTGTTTGTTTCACTCCTGGTTAGAAGCTAAACTGCATTTCGTTGTCTCAGTACCTGTGATATGTGCAATAACAATAAAGTTGAATCTAATCTTGAGCAGGAACAAATGTATTTACTTAGTACATATCTGACATTAACGATTAAACACATGTGTGCATTCTTTATAAATGCAAACTGAGTCAAGCCGACTCCGGAGGTGGCGGTATGCACCTTAAAGTTGTTTGCAATCCGAAGCAGCAGCCAACTCCGAGCTGCGATCGGCTATTCTCGTCTACCTTCGAGGCGAGCCGCAACGCGTCTCAAACAAGTCTACTGCCTGAGGAAGGCTATGTGTATTTTTTTTTGTCATTAACCTTTTTCGGACCACTTATTTATTTATTTTGGTGACGATCCAACCTCCATGCTGCTACTCTGGTTCAAACTGCATCCACCAAACAATATGATTTATCTCGACCTCCCCAAAATAACAAATCTGACACGGTGTGAGATGTCTTTTTTAGCTGTTCTGTCGTCATTTCCTGCTATCTTCTTCATAAAGTCAGTCAAAATGAATGAATGAATGGGCGTTTCTTTGACTATTTATAGGCAAATATGGGCGTTACGTGAAGCCCACAAAAGTTGCACCACATTTCGAGTCGATTGTGATTTATAAAGGGAAACCAGCGTAGGAAGTGCTGTACCGGTACGCAATGTGTGGTGAATCGGAAAATGTCGGAAAATGTCTGTACCTATTTTTGGATTTCTACTACGTAAGCAACCTACCCACGTGAATCCTACGCACGGCGTTATAAATGAGGCCCGTGGTCCTCACTGGTTCTTTATGTACTTTGCAAACCTTCAAACGCTGGGTAATAAAGGCTGCTTCTCTGGTTAAGCTGGATCTTTTCTTTCCATGCTAGTTGTAAGTAGGTTTCACTGCTAATTCCTGTTTGATTTGTACTTAAATACAAAGTTAAATATCATACATGTAGTGTTGAATTTGTACACATCGCTGCCATCGTTCCTCTAGTAACAATTCCACCGCTGCTGACTGTGGTCAGGCCCCAGCAATGAAAGTTTCATGCTGGCCTTCCACAGCATGTATAGTGAAGGAGGGGAAATGTCAGAGGCCTCTTCATCTCCTCTTCATCAATATTTGGTTTCCAGCGCTTGCATAATGACTGGTACATGTAGGCAAAGTCTCTGACGCTTTCACCCTCTCCCTGAACTCTATTGCGCACTCTCTCTGCCAGTTCATCCTCATAGTCTTCTGACAGGAAGGCAGCACGGAACTGGTCATGGCATTCTCTCCAAGTGTGAATTTTATGGCGGCCAACATCCCACCAATCTCTTGCAGTCCCGTGAAGCACATTACGCAGGGTGGCAATAAGCTCCTCATCCGTGAGCGGATTTAGAGCCAGGAAATCATCACACCTTTCCAGATATTGGAGAGGGTCAGGTGTATCATTCAGTTTCCCAAATGATGGAAATTGAAGTTTAACAGGACTCTTTCCCATGAACCTGCTCTTTACTTCCTCATGAATGGTAGACCCCGCAGGTGACCCAAAATTGTCCTGACAGTCCAGGCTGTACGGTGGATTGTAATCTGGGGCGGTTTGGAATGGGCAGGGGCTTATCTTCCTGTAAAACCACAGGGTGGGTTTGAACACTCACATGGCCAAAGGTGGTGCTAACTTTGGCTGCCGTCATTTCTTCTGACAATGTATCTATAGTTTTCTTGCATTTGGAAAGCTCTTCATGTAGGTTAGTTATGGTAACAGACATTGGGATGAGAGCAGAACAAAGATCCTTGAGCAGGTCAGTATGATAGTGATTTAACCGCCAGCCAATGGATGCATTGAGCTGTGTTTGCAGATATTCAAACTGCTTATCCATATGTTTGACAACTTCTTGTTGTTTTTCATGAAATAGGCCTGTCAGGGCTTTGTTTACTTGTTCATTATGAGTTGTGATTTTGTTTGTCATTTGTTCCATGTTATCCTTTAGCTCCTGGCGATGGTGATGTTGTTCCTCAATCATTTTCTGAAGCTGCTGTTGAATCCTAGAGCCAGAATTATTTACCTCTAAGGCAGAAGTTACTGGTTGAGGTCCTCCATTTCCATCCATGTCGTCTTTTACAGCAGTTTGAGGAGTTAAGGGATTAGCCAACTCTGAGAATCCAGTGAGCTCCATGTCCAACAGTGAATATGTTGTGGGAGGAGACTCGTGAGAAGGTACTGTATTTGATGTAGGGGACACCACAAATTCTCCTCCCATTTCCTGCAACAAAGGATTCTGAATAAGCAGCCATTTTGTTGTCCTTTGTTCTCTTTTTCCCAAAAATAAAAATAAACAAGGTGTATAGGTCTACTAGCCACAGGGGTGGATTTCTTTATTTAGTTATTTTTCTTTTATCTTTGTCATTCAACAATATTTCATCTTCGGTCCCATCTGGGGTGCCATTTTTTATGTGACAGTTTCCTTATTTAGGTTCTTTGGGGTGCCAGTCAGGTCTCTCTCCTGACGTTTGAGATTTTGCTAGTCAGTCAGTTTTAGTAAGTCTGCACAAAGGTGTAAACATCTCACTGCAAACACCCAACATTGAATGACATTAGAAAATATAAGAAAGGACACAACTCAAAATTATAATCACAAATAGCAAGTGTATTTTTGAATACCCCACAAACAATCAAACAATTAGTCTTCCCATAGTTCAATGTTAAATCCAAAATGTTCCACTTCGATCCAGTCCTGGTTTTTAAGGTGGTTGGGAGATGTCCGGCTCCTTTCAGTTTTGTAAACAATAATCCGGGAAGTGAAGCGACAGAAGGGTATGATGACTGTGGACGGTGGATCAGACAACGGTAACACGGACTTTAAACGACCTAACTGCTGGTCTCTAAACAGATGAGCGTGTTGCTCCACCGATCACTCTTGCTGCACACACCTTTCCCTTCCTGCTCCGTCTAATTAAATAGGGGAAAAAGGAAATGGAGGCGCCAACCAAACAGCGAATCCCTGGCTGGGTGGGCGTTACCGTGAGTGACTACCGGTCACATAAAAACCCCGGTTGTTACAAGCTGCCTACATGTGTGTCTTTTAAAACGTTGCTAAGGCATGGCAATAGAACAGCCCAGTGTATGTGTAAAGTCACTCAATCTCAGTATTTCTGGGCCTCCATATATTATGATAATGAAGTTGACATTAGTTGGCTAGGCAGTCCTGACCTGGCTCTTATGGCTTACAGTTGAAACCCTGTGTGTTTGTTTCTGTGCTGTGAGAACAGTATTGACTTATCCCAGCATCAGTTTTGGAGGCCCTGTTTTATTGTCCCTGCAAGAGGTGACTCAGCAATCACAGAACCACAAATGCGCTTCAACCGCACTGCTTCACACTTTCTTTTGATGTGTACCCAGTGAACTTCATATGATACATTATTATTATTGGCTCTATCTCCATAGTGTTTTCTGTGAGAGCCAGTTATGTATAAGTATTTTTCATGGACTTTACAAATGTGACCGATTGGCCTCACAGCCTCAGGGCCCTCAAAGACTATGCTTCTTAGATGTTGCTAAGGTAACAGGCAGGTGTAATACACTGAGAAAAATACCACAAGAGTAGCACATGTGAATACTTTTCCTCCATTTTATTTCTTTTTTAAATAGAAAACCATGCCCACTTGGACATAGTTGAAAGAACAAAAAATACAAAAATGTCCAAAAAAATTAAATACAAATAAGGACAATACAGCCATTCACCCTGTAACAACAGTCTTAAAAGTCAGCCATTCATGTTCATATGCTGTATGAGAAGCATTAAATCAATGGAGTGTTACACTGACAGGCGGAGCACATACTCACACACACACTTAAAAATTAGAGACAGGATGTGGGACACAGCTGCTCACATTTCAGCCGCTGCATTAAAGGCGGAACACTTCACCCATCACATAGGCCTGCTCACTTATCATTATTACTGTTAATAACAATAACATACATACTATTAATAATAACAATAATAATACAGTCAGTGTCATGTTAGTGCCTATAGAACACACCGACGCACCTAAAGCAGACTGTGCAAAACTCTTTGGTGATAATGAGTGTAACAAAAGGAAAATGAAAACCAGCACCCCACAGCCGACATGGTCATACACTCTTTCTAATATACATATTTCAACAGTCAAAGAGAAGAGATGGAGCCGGCAAATGCAATAAATTAGTCAGCAAACGATTAATTGCAGATATAAAATCCAGCAGTTGGGTTCATAGAAAATGACTCCAGGATAAACAGTAACAGTGTTGTGTTTATTACCATCCCATAAAAACAAATAAAAAGAAAAGGTGGCCCTTGTTAATGATTGAGATAGCTGAGATCTGAGTTCTGTCTGCTATTAAATGTCTCTTGTAAATATTCACAATCAAGAGTGGACCGCTGCTCTGCCCCGGTGTGTGTCACTGAGGGACACAGTGAGAACACTGACACACGTGTAACAGGCTCACACAATATTCCTTCCATCATTACTTACAACATGTACTTCCATACTAGAAACCAGATTGTGTCTGTGAATTGATCATCATGGCGTTTTGTTGTATATTTTCATATTCTTTCAAAATATATCCATGTGAAGTCTATCATGTCAGTAAAAAATAAATACGGTAAAGAAAACCCCACGCTGTGAGAAAGGGGTTATGTTCTGGACAGACGGCAGATGTGCTCACGCTGTCCTCGCTGAGCCGTTATTGCTGGCCGCTCTCCTGAAGCCATGCTCGTTCTTCTCCAGCCACAGCTCGGCCAGCTGCTGGCTGGAGCCGTGCGACGAGGCTTTGGAGCCCAGGCACATCTTATATTGCTTTGCCTCCAGGTTAGGGTCACATATGACAGGGTGGTGAACGTGCACTATCCCTGTGTCTGTGCTTCGGAACAACTTCAGCCCGGACTGGACAAATTTATTGAAAAGGTCCACGTCCTCCAAACCCCAGCCCTGTATAGACGTGTCAAAGCCTCCAGCTCGGACCAGGTCTCCTTTGTAAACACAGACAATCCCAAAGCCGTAGTTCCTCCACAGACCTGTCTTGGAGGTAAATACGTAATGGTTGTTGCTAGGGACTTTCCCAGCATAAACCACCTTGGGGTCGTATTGGCTGAAGATGATGGGGAAGTAAGTTTGCTCTCCTGGGGCTGTGTTTGTCCGACAGCGCTTGAGGAAGTCACTGGTGAAGAGAAGATCCACATCACAGTAGAAGAGAAGAGAATCGTTGGAGAAGTGCAGAGAACCCACTTCCAGAGCCAAAGCCCTGGAGAAGGAGCCAGTGACGGGCTTTATCTCCATCTCAGCTCGGGGATACTTCATGTGATACTCTCTCATCAGCTCCACCTGCTTCACCTGCTCTGTGTTGTTGTCTGTGCTGAACAGCAGGATGAGCAGCTTCACGTTCTGGTTGGGGATCAGACAAACTCGTTCAAAGTTGGCCATGAATCGCACAAAGATGTCGTAGCGTCCCGACAGAGGCACTAAGATGTTGACCTTCTTCTCTTTAGGTTCCTTCTGGTCTTGGCCAGAGGTGGCCAACTTGAAGGGCACCAGCATTTTCAGCGAGTTGGACAGGAATGAGAGCGAGTCTGAATCTTTGTTGATGTGGCTGGCCAAAGCTCTGGCATCCATTTCCCCTTCCTCTTTGAACTGGATCTGGCTGAAGGTCTGCTGCAGGTAGGCGTGCCTCCTCACAGGCACAGTCATGGTCTTTCCTTTGTGCTTCTTGTACAGCAGCAACAGATCCAGCACATACTCTGCCCCGTATAAAGGATTCACTCTGCGGTAGCCATACTGGATTTCTTTGAAGTCAATGACCCGCCCCCGTGTCTTGGCATTGGCGTTGATCATCTCCATCACTTGCATGATGATGTCGTCCAGGGCTTGCCTCTGGGAGGAATCCATGCCTCTGCGGGGTGGCTGCCCGTCAGATGATGAGAAGAGGTACTTCCCCGTCAGGAACTCCCACTCCAGCACTTCCTCTCTCTGCCTTGGGTGGAAGCGCATAAATGAAGGTGGCATGCCCAGCTGGAGGTCTTCTCGGCCGGGCTCATTGGCTCCATAGCGGCCCATCTGAACGATCTCCCGGTGGAGCTGGATGGTGCGGTGGCGCAGGTCTGCGATCTTCCGGCTCAGCATGTAGCTGTGTAGGCGATACTGGTAAGGAGGGTTTTTGTTGGGGTGGAGGGTGATGGCTCGATGGATCTTGCTGTTGTGGAGATCTCGTATGTAGCCCTTCTTATTTGGTTCATAGTTCTCATAGAAGAGCTGCTGCATCTGTGGAAACAGAAAATGGATAGTGTTATTCCCACTGAGGCCAAGTACATTTCAAATAAAAAAATGTTACTGCTAGCAAACAGCTAACTGCATTGGATTTCCACTATAGGTTACCATACTGTGAGAGTTCAGAGCAGAGGCCAGAGCTGAGAGAATGAGCCAGACCATGTTTGTCTGGCAGACTTTGCTGCATATATGGATGACCGTATGATACATTTATCAAAAGTTTGTTGAACAAGCTGAATATAAACGTACAGGAATACGTTAAACAGCAAATATGCATAAAGCAAACTCCCTGTCCCCTGTTCACTCTGGGAGCTAGTAGGTTTTGTATGTGATATTAATTGGGTGACTATATTTCCCCGATTTTGCCACATTGTCCTGCTGCTTTCATGATTGGTAATCCTCTCAGAAAGCCGGCTCTTGACCAGCTGTCATCTGCTCTGGATAACACAAGAGGCTATTTCACACTACGCTATTTCTGGTACTTTTCCCACAGAGGTTCAACCTACAGATCGCGTTCACACCGGAATAAGTCCCTGAGGGAGGATTAGGCAAAAGAAGCCGCTGACCTCACTTCTTCTTCTGCTTTGGGTTTACTGGCAGGCCTCAAACAACTTCACGGCGTATACTGCCACCCGAAGTCCCCGGATTTGGGGACTGGCTTCAGTAGAAGCTGCTGGGACCCCCAGCAGCTTCTACTGTAAAAGGGCGGCTTCACAAAACTTTGTTGGAGTTTTACGGGGCGTGGTTTGCAATCCGCCCAGCTAATCAGACATAGGAACCTTTTTCTCCCACGAAAGTACCTGCTCTCTAGCAGGGACGGAAAAGGGGCCCTTTTTGGTGTGAACGAGACATTTCGGAACTATATCGGAACTAAAGTGGGAAAAGTACTGCGGTGTGAACGCGCCTAAGGAAACATTGGTTGTGTCTGACATGATAGCAGTAATCTATGTTCTCCTGGAATTCATGCATAATCAATTCATTTGTTCTGTTTTTACAATAACCTATGCTAGGTGAGTAACCAACGTGTTTAATCCCAAATTCTTCTTCAAAAAGCGAGAAAAATGCTGTAGAAGATATTCTACACAGTCCATGCTGATTGCAGTTATTAAAACCTTTGAAAGAAATTGCCTACTCATTCCTGCCAGTTTCGAAACAATGACAACAGCCAATCACACTGCATGGGGCATTGCATTTTCTTGCGAAAGACTTAGTGCTTTGTTGGGGTTATCTCCACAAGTAAATACACACACCACAAACGTTTGAAAACGATGCTCCTAGCCACTGACCTTAAACAGACTCATTCATCAATAATGATATAGCAGGAAGTGAGATTAGAGATGCAGGGTGTTGGATCACGGAAAGAGACCATTAGAATTATAATGAAGGAATGACTTATATATGGATCTATGATCCGATCGCTAAAGGTGCACTACACAGTCCGCTGCACTGACTGAACACAAGTTATTTAGTGTGTACTGTTAACCTGATTGAGTTCTACAATATGTTAACATTGGTGATACTTGCAGGATCTCACCCGCGGTCAAGAAGACCGCGTCTACTTCAAAGTCTAATTTGAGAGTAGGACTCTGGAATGCAGCCACAGGCCTGATTTCCAGGGGAAGGCCTTCCAGGGAAAAAGAGTACGAAGACAGGCCTGAGGGTTATGGAAAACTATACCTAAAGCTGGGTAACGCTCACAAGAACTGCCTGAGTCACTCTTTTTTTTCCATGGCTTCATGCTGCATTCCTCTGAAACCTAAGAGAGGGCAGCCTGCCATCAAACCACACTGTAAGCTTGTCTTTAATGCAACATTTGAGTCAAGCTGTGCCTTCAGAGGTGAAGGGTCAGTACATCCGAGACCAGGTCAATGCTTGTTCAACTAACAGAAATGGTATTACTCTTTCAGAGTGAAACACTACCCACTGTTACCTGAAGTGAACTCCGGATGATAAACCAGCATTATACAGACTTTAATATCTAGAGCTTGGCAAGAGTGTTATCATCCATACTCATTCATCATTTTTCATTGATCTGCTTTTCATCCAATCATTCTTAAAATTATAAATTTGACAGATGAAAGTTTTAAAATACATTCCTGGAGGTCTGAGTGGGATGCCCTCAGAGCTGTCCCCGACTGAATATCTCTCCAGACTAAATGAAAAAGTTGGCAGTCCTAGTAAAATGCCACAGGTTAACGTTAATTCCATGAGCAAGTTGATGGCAGGCCAAAAACACGTTCCGGATTATCATATCAACAGTTTATCAGCTTCCTAGATTTGAACCAGTATCAAGCTGCTCATGACAATGTAAATGAAAGTCTACACTGGTATGTACAGTATCAATATAATAAACCAGAGGATTATTGAGAACATGAAATTATATAAATATAAATGAGATAATAAAAGCTACAGGGCACATCAGACCTGACACAGACATGTTTGATTGCCATCTGAGTAAACATAAAGGGGTCCTTGTCTAAAAGGGTGGTCCTAACATGTCTGTTATATAAGCTTACACTTACTTCCCCATGCCTTTGTCTGTATTTCTTTAATTAAAGTTTCCCTCCGCACAGTATTTTTCTAGTTCTTTTTCTTAGTGTCCAGCTGGGATTCACACCAGTGGTCAGCAGCTGACATCAGATGTCAGGATGTTCATGGATCTCCCCTGTGGCTCCAGCATCATTAGCACCCTTCATAATTACATGATCTCCACGTCTGTGGTCAAATCATGTGAAATGTATTCCCAGTCATCACCTCACAACATCCCTGCCCCAACTAAAATGATCCTTTTATCAAGACAAAAGGAAGAGAAAAAGTGTGTTTCATTCAGCCCTGCAAGCTGATCGTAAGCTACCACAGACCCACTCATTTCAGTAAGCATCAAAGGTCAGAGCCAACAGGAAAGGTACGTGCTTGTCGTTGAATCTTTAGACACTAGGTTTGAACGTTCGATCAAACATGGAAACATTTCCAATATTTTAACTGTAATGACCTTTGGTTGCCCAAAACATTCTTAAAAAAAAAAAAGAAGTATATATAGAGTCCATAAGTGCAATGAACTATTGAAGCAATTTGCACTGCACTCCAGCAGACACAATTCACCATAACCTTGAGCTATCCTAACACTCAGCCAATGGTATAATACAAAAGCGAGCGCAACCCTGCTGGCGTGATAATCGGGACAAAGATTTTGAGTTACAGTGTGAACCAGACACGTCATAGTTGCACCGCAATCTCAAGACACAACATGGAAAAACAAGGCCTGTACTGAAGGGTAAGACACTATTCTCCATATAAACACTATGAATGTCAGTCACTGTTGATATGGTGAGTGAATCAGAGCTATGTTAAAAACAAAGTTGCCCCTCATGCAATTGGGAAAAAAACTCCAAAAATTGTCTAATGCAAATTGTCTCGTCATTTTCTGCCAACATCACGAAAAGTGTCATACAGACAGGAACACGTAAGGTAGCTAGTATTAGCTGGTATGTGTATTGAATGTAAGGAAATGGGAAAGTGTGTCTTCCTAGTTCCTAGCTAGTTGGCACACATCATTACATCGCTGATTTTCTCCCGAACACCGCTAACAACAACAACAACAACGGGGGACTCATGTTGCTATTAATGATACTTCAAGTCAGAGCTGAGTACGTACGACTCCTGATATTTCCCTGTGTTTTGTTTTTATATTTGCTGTTGTAAATGATTGTCTTTTGCTGTTATTGTTAAGTGTTTTTATTACATGTACATGTAAAAATCGTTTTTAAATGTGCTCTATAAATAAAACCTGATTTGATTTGAATCATACGAAGCCAGATGAAATAAAAAAACACCTTCTCCAACGTAATACTCTTTCCCAGAGTGCAGTGCTTCATTGTTTATTAATGTGGTTCAGCTGCATTTACCGACCACTGCAATTCTGCTCGTCCACCGGAGTTTAGTCTACCGATAACTCACGGCAGAGTTTAGTCGAACGTTGACTGACAGCAGCGTCCGATGGAAAGCAGTAATGCTCTGTCTCACTGTCACCCAAGCAACTGATGCGGATCTCCCCCCTCCATAAGTGAATGTGTGTCAGTCTGAATTTACGCTTTTTGGCATCACGACGCCCTTATTAAAGTGTCTCTGGTATTAGACAGGTGAGTGTCTTTGGTATTAGACAGGTGATTTTTCTTTATGATTTTACTTGTGTAGCCCATGTACTGATTCCAACCGAGAGTTGCTCTAAAAAATAAAAAAAAATTGGGGCAGTGTGCTGGTCTTCAAAATGGGGAATAACAGCGAACGGATGGTCATTAAAAGTAAGGTAAAAACAAACGGCATCACACTATGCCTGGTTAGTGCTGCCTCACTTTATAGAAGTGTTTTTTATAAGTGTGTGGAGGCGTTTAGTGACTTTGTTCAGCACCCCTGCCAGGGGCGGCGGGTACTGTAGGCTAGGGAAGGCTAAGCCTTCCCAAATATTTGTGTCACTGCATCCTGGTAAAATACAAATATAATGTATAATGTTTGTGTCTTTGACATTAGCGCTGCTATGCAGCCACCTGTGCACTACGAAGCTAGTTCAACATACCCTGGATATGTTTGAGTTATCTTAAGGCCCAGATACACCGGTCAGTCACCTGAGAAGTCGCCGACACCGACTCTTGCGTCGCCGGACTCTTGCGTATTTGCCGACTTCGCGCGCTGGAACACACCGCAAATCCGAGCCGAGCACGTATGAACTGCTCATGCGTGAGTGGCAATAACTCTCCTTACCAGCAGGCGGCGGTAGTGTGTATTCATCATTCAAAAGAGGCAACAACCGGAACAACCGGAAGACAGAGAAGAAGAACAGACTCCGTGATATAAACAAACAGCGTTTCTTTCCATTTTCACTCTTGTCCATTGAAAACATGAACGAACAGGAGCTCTATAAACCGATGAGGTGAAATAGCCGTCCGTGTGTGTTCCATCTTCCATTTTAAATCATTTGTTTACCTCCCTCACTTCCGTTAACGCTTCTCATGCACTGATTCGCTAGCTGAACAGCCAATCAGTGTTATCCGACTTCCGGTGGTGTTCCCGACGCCGATTCGCGTCAGGTAGGCAGAAAAGACCCGACGGCGCGGCGCACACCACTCCGAATAGGGCTTGCCCACGCTCATGTTCGGCCCGACTCCCATTTACTGCTGATTTCGGGCCGGTGTATCTGGGCCTTTAAAGCTCCCATTTCTTGCTTTTCCGGTTATTACCCGTCCCCTTGTGTGTTATGAAGGTTTTTCTGCATGTAAACGGTCTGCAGAGTCAAACCCCTTAAAGCACACCCTGTAGCGAGTAAAACTCTAACACACTCTAACTACCTCCCCAAAACGCCTCGTTGGAGATACGTCACTGTCCATTGATTCTTCCGGGTAACTCATGATGTCATGCGTTTCCCGGAACCAAATGGACCAATCCTTGGAGCCGTTACATTAAGCCCCCGCTGATTGGTCCAAATTGACCAATCCACGGACTTCCTCACACACACACTCAGTGCAGGCAGCTCTGCTGATCTCTCCTCCCTGGCGGCAGGCTGATAACAGTTGGGATCGCGGCGAAATTCCTCTCTGCAGACCCATTCTCACAGCGTTTATCAACCTTTTTCTTACTCAATATCAAGCCACACTTATTCTTTTTACTTCGGCTGTGACTTTGTGTGTGCTCAGGGTGAGTTTGGCTTTGTATCGCTAAAAAAGGAAACCACACCTCCACGGAGCTCAGCGCGATTCACAACGTGGACCAACCAATCAGAGCACACTGTGCTCACAGGGAGGGTGGGGGCTGGAGCTATTGGAGCTACAATCAGCCGTTAAAGGCAGACAGTGAGATTCAGTGAATACACGTAGTTTACAGAGATGCTGTATGAGAAACCAATGTGATTTTGGAAAATTGCACAATATAAATCTATTCTAGTAGACCTCAACAATGGAATTATGATCACTGGAAATGGCCACGAAATGGGACCTTTAACTAACCCTAACAAACGAGATCTCGCTAAGCGGTCCTACGACGTTGGTTATCAACTCGGTAAATCAAGCCAGGGTTTCTTTCTCCAGCTGAGAGCGCGTTCACGTGAAAGGGGCGGGGTTAGTTACATTTGACCAATCACAAACAGGGACAAGAGTACTGACAGCGCAGCGTCATACTTCATTCATGAAAAGTAAACTAATATTAGACAAATATGAACTCTAAACATCCATTACTTAAACATATAATCCAAGATACAAGCCACATACAGTGGGGCAAAAAAGTATTTAGTCAGCCACCAATTGTGCAAGTTCTCCCACTTAAAAAGATGAGGCCTGTAATTTTCATCCTAGGTATACCTCAACTATGAGAGACAAAATGAGAAAAAAAAAGAAAAATTCAGAAAATCACATTGTCTGATTTTTAAAGACTTTATATGCAAATTATAGTGGAAAATAAGTATTTGGTCAATAACAAAAGTTAATCTCAATACTTTGTTATATACCCTTTGTTGGCAATGACAGAGGTCAAACGTTTTCTGTAAGTCTTCACAAGGTTTTCACACACTGTTGCTGGTATTTTGTCCCATTCCTCCATGCAGATCTCCTCTAGAGCAGCGATGTTTTGGGGCTGTCGCTGGGCAACACAGACTTTCAACTCCTTCCAAAGATTTTCTATGGGCTTGAGATCTGGAGACTGGCTAGGCCACTTCAGGACCTTGAAATGCTTCTTACGAAGCCACTCCTTCATTGCCCGGGCGGTGTGTTTGGGATCATTGTCATGCTGAAAGACCCTGTCACGTTTCATCTTCAATGCCCTTGCTGATGGAAGGAGGTTGTCACTCAAAATCTCACGATACATGGCCCCATTCATTCTTTCCTTTACACGGATCAGTCGTCCTGGTTCCTTTGCAGAAAAACAGCCCCAAAGCATGCTGTTTCCACCCCCATGTTTCACAGTAGGTATGGTGTTCTTTGGATGCAACTCAGCATTCTTTCTCCTCCAAACAAGTCTAGTTGAGTTTTTACCAAAAAGTTGTATTTTGGTTTCATCTGACCATATGATATTCTCCCAATCCTCTTCTGGATCATCTAAATGCTCTCTAGCAAACTTCATACGGGCCTGGACATGTACTGGCTTAAGCAAGGGGACACGTCTGGCACTGCAGGATTTGAGTCCCTGGCGTTATAGTGTGTTACTGATGGTAGCCTTTGTTACTTTGGTCCCAGCTCTCTGCAGGTCATTGACTAGGTCCCCCCGTGTGGTTCTGGGATTTTTGCTCACCGTTCTTGTGATAATTTTGATACCACGGGGTGAGATCTTGCGTGGAGCCCCAGATCGAGGGAGATTATCAGTGGTCTTGTATGTCTTCCATTTTCTAATAATTGCTCCCACAGTTGATTTTCTTCACACCAAGCTGCTTACCTATTGCAGATTCAGTCTTCCCAGCCTGGTGCAGGTCTACAATTTTGTTTCTGGTGTCCTTTGACAGCTCTTTGGTCTTGGCCATAGTGGAGTTTGGAGTGTGACTGTTTGAAGTTGTGGACAAGTGTCTTTTATACTGATAAGGAGTTCAAACAGGTGCCATTAATACAGTTAACAAGTGGAGGACAGAGGAGGCTCTTAAAGAAGAAGTTACAGGTCTGTGAGAGACAGAAATCTTGTTTGTTTGCAGGTGACCAAATACTTATTTTGCACCATAATTTGCAAATAAATTCTTTAAAAATCAGACAGTGATTTTCTGGATTTTTTTTTCTCATTTTGTCTCTCATAGTTGAGGTATACCTAGGATGAAAATTAAAGGCCTCTCTCATCTTTTTAAGTGGGAGAACTTGCACAATTGGTGGCTGACTAAATAGTTTTTTGCCCCACTGTAGTTGCACCTGCAAGGTGAAGAACAACTGGTTAATAAACTACAGAGTGTTTGAAAGCGTACAACAGTTTTATGATATCACTGCCCCATCTACAGTAAGACACGAGTGGATCTGACTTTAATTACATTTGAGTTGAGTGTTTCGTCAGCCTAATGTGTTGCTTAAAATAATACTTCTGCATACAGTATGTGCCAATGTAAGTGTTGCACGGCCAGATAAGGCTCGAGAAGCTGACTCAGATAAGGAAATATTGTGATATTATATGATCGATGATGTGATATCAGTGTGATATGAATGATAAGTGCGACACGTCGGCGTCTTCTCTGCATACGGCAGTTTAAACTGTATTTCCTTTATCCTGTAATATGACTTGATAGATTTAAACTCCGCGCACTGAGCTCTGATTGGTCAGCAGGCGGTGCTTTCCCTGAGTTGATCTCTTTTCTATAGATGCCGGGGGCGGGCAGCGTCAGGTAAAAAAAGTTATTTAGCCTTCCCAAACCTGAACCTCACGCGCCGCCTATGACCCCTGCCCCAACGTATTTGGTTCTTGGTTCTTGACGGGCAGTTGAGTGGGGCCAGATAAGAACAATTATTTAGGGGCCAAGAGTCAGCTCCACTGCCGTGGATACAGGAAGAACCGGTTCTTAATCGGGCACTAGCTCCAAACTGGCCCTGGGTGTTGTCAGAGCAATGCAGAGCACTGGCATGAACTGGCTACACACAGGAGTCATATGCACTAACATGCTCTAACAGTTGGCAAGCTATGTACACAAAGCACAGAGAAGCTGGGATGTAACACAACAAAGGGTGACTGACTCCTCCCTGTGACCATTACTTTTATCTTTATCCTGTGAAACCCCCAAACTGTTTGTAAGTGCAGCAGAAGTATTGTGTAGCCTTTTCTCAACATCTTGTTAAAACTGTGGGCATTCAAAGTGACTTTTCCATCTGCAAAAATAAAACAACTGGTCAGGAGCAATCAGTGTTAAAAAACTCTTAAAGTGAATTCAAAGTTAGTGTTAAAGAGGCCCTATTCTGTTTTCTGTGGTGTTCCCTCTCCTTTATTGTGTTCTTTGTGTGCATATAAATGGTCTGCAAAGGCTCAAATCCAAAAGTTCCATCCAGCGGGAGTTTCTGATGCTACTGTCACACAGCAAAGTAAATGCATGCTAGGAGTCTTCCATCAGTATATTTGGCAGAGTGTATGTGTGTGTGTTTCTGATGGAGTGCGTAATCTGCAGGACAATAGGCAGCGCCTGCCTCTGAGCGGCCCATGCAACTCTAATTGGTGACAGCATTATTGTGCTGTAACTGGCTCTTTTGTAAGCCACAATGTTCTGTCCAAACTAATTTTTCCAATCAGGGGACAGCTCCACAATAGGTATGGTTTTGATGTGTGTGATGGAAGGTTGCTTGTACCATCAACATCAGGGGCCTCATTTATAAAGCCTTGCATAGGATTCACGTGGGAAGGTTGCTTACGTAGGACAGAGCAAATAAATACGCACAAACATTTTCCGATTTGCACACTAGCATTAGCCATACTAGCCTGTATACATGCTTATTGCACAGCTCGCATTAGCTACATTTACCTTGTTTACATTTAGCTGTCCTATGTGTTAATCTGTGTATGCTACACTTGTAACTTTTCACTCCTTTTGAATGTCCGTGGATTGCAAATAAGTCAATAAAGGAGCATCCCTGGCTCTCAAAAGAGTTTGGCTGGCTGTTTAATCTCTGTTCACACTGAGACAGTACAACATAGAGAGAACAGTACACCCAGGGCCGTATCCAGGATTTCCTAAATACCGAGGTCCAAACATGCTAGGGGGGTTCGGGGGACACCCCCCTAGATCTTTGAGATTTTCATGATCTAGTTAGGTGCTTTTTAAGTCCTGTGGGGGGTCACACATTTGATAATATATTGATTTCAAACCATGCCAGTGGGCTGACAATGTCAGCGTACATTATTTTTGAAAGTTTAATACATGAGAATCAGTTGATTGTTACTATTAATGATCAGGACATGCAGAAGAGGCTAAAATGATCACAACACATTGTCAACATTCATTTTCCATGTCTCTCTCCTTTCCATAACCTGCAGCCTCTCTTCCATCTTCTTTAGTCTCTCTGTCTTCTTCCTGTTCACTACTCTCTCTGTCCTCTACTCTCTTTGTTCAATCTCTCCCTCGTTGTTCACTTTTTGCTCCTCCTCACTTGTCGCTCCTGCCAGTGAATTAAAAGCAATTCAGCAATTTAGTTCATTTCACTTGCATTCTTTTTTTTATTTGAATCTGTTTTGTTTGATTCTCAAAAGAGAACAAAGATGTAAGCAAATTGTGGTTTATACAATTGTATGTTATTATGACATCATAACTGCAATAGATGTATGTTGTTTTACAATTATGCCTATTGTCTATATTGTAAATGAAGACTAAGTTATAGATATATATATATAGATAGATGGGGTTATTAAGCCTACATTCTTTTGTGTGACTGTACCTGCAGTTCCTCCCTGACTTCCATGACTTCCATCATTTTCTCTCTCTCTCTCTCTCTCTCTCTCTCTTTCTCTCTCTGCCTGTCCTGTCTCTTCCTTACCAAAGCTGAGCTTCGACTGACCTAGTCTTTTCATTATATCTGAGTTAGTGTAAAAAGAAAACAATACAATGTTAGTTTTTCAATGTTTTACTCCGATTGAAATGAAAGAAAAGCATTACAACGTGTGTTAAAAGGTAATCCTTCTGACATCGGATGAATGTAATTAACTTTAGCTCTCTAGCTAGTTTATTCACGCAATTTAAACCAAAGTATAGCCTCTGGAGCTCTCCTCCCTGGAGAACAGAAGCACAAGCAGCCCGCTGGACTCAGATCTCTAGATACAGTGGGGCAAAAAAGTATTTAGTCAGCCACCAATTGTGCAAGTTCTCCCACTTAAAAAGATGAGAGGCCTGTGATTTTCATCCTAGGTATACCTCAACTATGAGAGACAAAATGAGAAAAAAAAAAATCCAGAGAATCACATTGTCTGATTTTTAAAGAATTTATTTGCAAATTATGGTGGAAAATAAGTATTTGGTCACCTACAAACAAACAAGATTTCTGGCTCTCACAGACCTGTAACTTCTTCTTTAAGAGCCTCCTCTGTCCTCCACTTGTTAACTGTATTAATGGCACCTGTTTGAACTCGTTATCAGTATAAAAGACACCTGTCCACAACCTCAAACAGTCACACTCCAAACTCCCCTATGGCCAAGACCAAAGAGCTGTCAAAGGACAGCAGAAACAAAATTGTAGACCTGCACCAGGCTGGGAAGACTGAATCTGCAATAGGTAAGCAGCTTGGTGTGAAGAAATCAACTGTGGGAGCAATTATTAGAAAATGGAAGACATACAAGACTACTGATAATCTCCCTCGATCTGGGGCTCCACGCAAGATCTCACCCCGTGGGGTCAAAATGATCACAAGAACGGTGAGCAAAAATCCCAGAACCACACGGGGGGACCTAATCAATGACCTGCAGAGAGCTGGGACCAAAGTAACAAAGGCTACCATCAGTAACACACTACGCTGCCAGGGACTCAAATCCTGCAGTGCCAGACGTGTCCCCCTGCTTAAGCCAGTACATGTCCAGGCCCGTCTGAAGTTTGCTAGAGAGCATTTAGATGATCCAGAAGAGGATTGGGAGAATGTCATATGGTCAGATGAAACCAAAATACAACTTTTTGGTAAAAACTCAACTAGACTTGTTTGGAGGAAAAAGAATGCTGAGTTGCATCCAAAGAACACCATACCTACTGTGAAACATGGGGGTGGAAACATCATAATTTGGGGCTGTTTTTCTGCAAAGGGACCAGGACGACCAGCAACAGTGTGTGAAAACCTTGTGAAGACTTACAGAAAACGTTTGACCTCTGTCATTGCCAACAAAGGGTATATAACAAAGTATTGAGATGAACTTTTGTTCATCCAAATACTTATTTTCCACCATAATTTGCAAATAAATTCTTTAAAAATCAGACAGTGATTTTCTCTATTTTTTTTTCTCATTTTGTCTCTCATAGTTGAGGTATACCTAGGATGAAAATTACAAGCCTCTCATCGTTTTAAGTGGGAGAACTTGCACAATTGGTGGCTGACTAAATACTTTTTTGCCCCACTGTACCTCATCACTCCTCCGCTGCTCCGGTTCAAGTCCGGGCTGCGGAGGTTTGTTGATACATGTCGTCTTCTTCTGTTTGCTTTAATCAAGGCTACGTATTTATGCAGCGCCCCCATCGGCAGTAAATGGAAGTACTACCAAGAATCCCTTTTAGTGCAGTTAACCTCTCTATAGTGGTTCATTAATAAAAACAGATATTTGAAGGTGTGCCTACTTTGTTCATGAACTGTTGAGGTTAATTTCCGTAGTTGTGTGCTATAATGTATTTACAAAGTGTGAAGAGGAGGCAACTTTAGAATAGGGAACCTGTTCAGGTCAATTAGAGTCAAACTACTAGCTTCTTGGTTATGAACAAGACTTCACTTTAGAATAGGGAACATGTTCTTAGATAGAAATACCTAATTTTGAGTTATTTAGACACACTTAACACTTATAGTTTCATGTCTTGTTACATAAGAATAGATCATATGTGTTAAGTGTTATTATGGGAGAATTACTATTCTTGTGGTACTACTGCCTTATTAGGCCCATATTGAGCAGAGCATATTAAGACCAAAACTCATGTTCAACAACTTCCTTACTTTCAATAAATAAGCACTAATTAGAGGGTTATTGAGGAAAAACTCTCAACTAATGGCTTATTACTTGTAGAATATGGTCATGTAGAATAAGGCATTAATAAGTGTTTTATAATGACTACTAAAGAGGCAATATACTGCTAATATGCATGTTAATTAACAACTAGTTGATGGTTAATTTGTGTACCTTAATATAAAGTGTTACCAAAAGTAAAATTTGGTGGGGACAGGACAACAACCCTTTAGATGAGTGCAATAGAAAAACAGGGCTAAAAAGTGATACATCTTGAAGCGTTTGAAATGGTAGGCACATTGTTTAACCACAGTAGTTTATTCAGTCCAGCCTTTTTTTTAGGGCTGACTTTTACTTGTTTGTTGTGATCACATCCTTTGCCTTTATTGTTTAAACTTAATAGAGAAGGATCAATTCTCAAACATAGGGATGGAAGAGGACAGGAGAGCTCAGGGAAAGATACAGAGAAGAAGACGAAGCAAGGGAAGAGGAAAGGGAGCTAACAAAAAACTACCAAGCAGTAGTGTGGCGTGGGGAAAAATTTAGGGGAAGCCCATCTTTTTGGGTCGGGGGGGGGGGGGGGGTCAATAACTTAACCAGATGAGTGATTACAGCGCCCGATATCATTTTACACACATTTGTATGACACAGATGCAGGACTTGCACACGCCTTTTATCTAACCGACAGGTCCGCACGCACTCTCCAGCTGAAACTCTCATCTTATTAATCTAAGCATTTTTCTTATTAATGTATGCAGACAATCACACAATCTATGGGATGTTTGGATTTACCGTGCCTCTCAATTGCACGTGACAGGTTGGCAAGGTCGGTGAATCCTGAAGTTGCCAAAGGATTGTTCAGGGAGCACGAATCCTTGTCAAAAAGAAGACATGGCCATCAAAATAGACGCTGAAGTTTAGCGCTTCCAGTTAGCCACTCCGTGCGGACATGATTGTCCTCATTGAAGGTCCGATTCGCTCCCTTTTTCCTCTGTGTACACAGCTCGAGTGCGGGCATTGGCCTGTCGGGCATTGGCCTGTCATCTGATTTAATTTGTAGTTGCTGCTTTAGCGGAAGTTTAGTAAAGTTATGTTTGATTAAGTACGCCAAATCTCCACCCTCCATAATGCTTCATTTGCTTGATAATTTCTAACGGCGGTGATGACAGTTACAGTATTGAAAATGATGTTGATGTGATTTGATTGGATGGCAGTGTCCAATCAAATCGCCTGGCTTCCCTTGGCCTCCGGGAGAAAACGCCACTGCTACCAAGCACACAAGGCCTGTGATGGAAAGGTTAAAGCGCTGGTTGTGCCATACCGCAGAGGGTACATAAATATGTCTATCCAATCAACTGCATACAAAACTGAAGGTAAGTGTTAGTGTAAGAATGTGAAAAGGTTCTAAAAATAATGGGAAAATATTTTTCTCAGATTTTATTTGCAAAGCCTCTTTAAAAAAAAAACTGTATGGCTCCAGCACAAAACAATTACAGACACTGTTTCATGTCTGATTGTGTTTCAATTATAACATTTATTTGTACTTACTATCTGAAACTTTACCAGCAACATTCTGCCATTCACCAATAATAAATACTGCGGGTTTGAGTTGCACAATTCACTGGGACTGAGTGCCTTACAGTCACATCGTGGTAATGACAGGACAAACAGAGAAGGAGAGTTTGATGTCAAGTGCTTTGCTTCTCACTGAACGGAACCACCATCCTGAAAGCAAAAGCTGAAGTGTCACTCTTGCTTCTTTGTGTGTACATGCTCAGACATGACAAATACAAAGCAGTCTGACGTGAGCAACCCAAATAGGTAACTAGCCCTATTTTGTGGAATTGATTATATAATTAATAACTCACTGCTCTAAACTCAGTTGAAAATAATGTAAATAAAATAGTATTAACATATGTAATTGTCATTTATTTAGCACATTGAAATGAACACAATTCAATGTACGCTTACATCTCCAGGGTTAAGGTTAGCCGTTTAAGTTCCAACACGATTAAGAAAAAACATGGTGAACGATTCTTAACTTTACCAAAGCCCTCTCCAACACAGAGCAGTACTGTGAGGAACAGCTGCATTGTTGTAGCAGAGAAATGCCTACAGGGACATCAAACAATCACATACATGCCAGTGTATGCAGCACAACAACAGGTATCTGACTGATATATCTAGCGTTTTGCAATCATTTCGCACTCCTGAGCTGCCTCCATTCACCCAACTCTTCCATGTTATTGATTGCTGCTGCTGGGGCCTACTGCTGCACAGGGGCGGACTGGGGGGAAAAAGTGGCCCGGGGATTAATTGACAGACAGGCCCACTTAATGCGCGGCATGTATCGGCTGGCAGGCGACGAAAGTATGTTACTTAACAAAAAACCCTATGCATTTGATGTTATTTTGGACAATTATTCATATAGTAATCACATTACCTGAGCCCTTGAGTTGCCGAGAGCAAAATAGTTACAGCATATATTTAGTGATTTTAATGTTAACAGATCATTGATGCAATAACATTTGGACCCAATTTGCCTGACTTGACTCATGGAATAAAACATGGGCGTAGGAAGCATCCTCAATGTGGGTGAGACAATTTAACAGGGGGTATGGGCAGGTGGTGGACCTCACCACCTCTAGGGGGGTCCGGGGGGCAAGCTCCCTCGGGAAGATCTTTTTTTTAAATGTTGAAGTTAAATTCATCAATCTGGTGCACTTTGAGAGCAAAATTAGGGACTAAATCTATGGCACTCAGTAGGGGCTTGGACTGTGAGCCGTAGGGTCGCCGGTTCAAGTCCCTGACCAGACCTACATTTGGAGTGTGGACTTCTACTTTGAGAGGTCCCAGTTCACCTCCTGCCCTGCCGTGGTGCCCTTGAGCAAGGCACCGGACATCCCCCTTCCCCCCTCACTCCCATTGCTCCCCGGGCGCTGTACAATAGCTGCCCACTGCTCCTAGTACTAGACTCCTGGTACTAGGATGGGTTAAATGCAGAGAACACATGTCACTGTGTGTGCTGATTGCTCTGCATGTGTGACCATTAAAGAGGGTTTCATCCCTCCCAATTCTTCTTCAACACCCATATAAAACAGAACTGTAAACAGATTTACTTTTTCTTTCAACATTTATTTGAACAGCAAGTGGAGGCAAAAGTGACTGCACCCAAAACAATAAACCTGCTAGCTAACTAGCCTAAACTCAGTAACAGAATTTGGGCAACACGTTCTTCTCCACAGCCACGCGACCTCTGAGTCAGACGTCACTTCCTCCTTTTCTATCCTACGGGTACAGCTGTACAGCCGTACAGTCACTCCCCCTGAACCCTGTTTCACTGCCAACCCCCCCCTCCCCTCTGCAAGCCCCTCCCTCTGAACCCAGGGCTTGCTACAGTACTGTAGCTTATACTGTATACACAAACTATACAAAAACGCCTTTACGCTTTGGAGCTTGTTTATCCATCTGTAAGCAACTGCCAGCTAGGTCTCTCATTCACTCACCCCTGATCGTTCACTGCGCATTGACAGCTGCTACGGGCCTGATGTTTGAAATTGAAACTGATAGATAGAACAAAGGTTACCTATCAAAACGGCCCAGCCCAGCCCAGTGGGCCACACCCCACTGGGCTGGGCTGAGCTGGGCTGGGCCGGAACACTTACAAATGTAGGCCGGTAGGATTTAGGTAAGCAAAAAAAAGGGAGTGGCCGGAATACTTCCAAATGTGGGCCTGTAGGATTTAGGCAAAATAAAAAAGAATTTTTTTAATTTATTTTTTTTGGCCCTCCGGCCCACACACAGCACCGGCCCACACACAGCACCGGCCCACCGGGGTAACTCCCGGTATTCCCAATGGCCAGTCCGCCCCTGCTGCTGCATGATAAAATAGCACAGTGTAATATCCCACTGTTACAGTGTTTCCCCTATATACAAATAGCGGTGGCACTGCGCCGCTGCTAGGGGGCGCCAGCCAGGTACCAAAAAAATTAATATTAATAACAAATTAATTATAAATAATAATAAGTGGTGACCCTTTTTGATTGTTTGTTATGTGGATTTGTAAAAAAAAAGTGTATTTTGGTCAATCTTGAGACAATGCCACTGTATGTACTAGGCAGGCCCGTACTGGCCATCGGGAGGATTTTTTATTTTGTATGTATTGTGAACGCAACGCTGCGCAAATGGGGGTCTGCCTCACACAGGGGGACTGTCTGTCTACGTGATGTGGGCTGCCGACATGGCCACTGTCATACAAATTATACATCAAAGCCCTCGATTGGTCTCTGTGTGTCATTCAAGCTCGGGAGGGTGTGTGTATGTGTGGCACGAGCGAGCGAGAGAGAGCGTGCACCGGTTACTTGTATTGTTGTTGTTAGCATCTGGTTAGCTAGCTGCTCTAAAAGATATAAGGAGCTGTTTCAACAACAAGGTGGAGGAGAGTCCTCTGCTGTCAGACAGAGAGATAACTACAGCTCAGGTGAGGTTAAGGAGTCTTTAGATAGTTAACTTAGTCTAAGTTATCTCAGTGGGTCTCAATCGGTTTGGTCACCATTTATGAAAACACATATTTCCATTTGAGGAGGGAGTGATTAGTAAAATATAAGATGTAAGATACACTTTAAAAATTTGTTGAGAGCTAAAACTAGTCTTTGTGCCTCAACATCTTGTCTACTACCACCACAGGTCAGATCAGGATCATGCCCAACACTACCAGGAGAGGTCATTCAAGGTAATCCCTACCACTTGGAGGAGAGGCCAGGATCATCCTGGACACCAACAGGAGGCACAAAGATATTCTTGTCCACTACCAGGAGATGCCGGGATCACCTGGTCCACTGTCCATAGTGCAGCTTCCTTTTCCTTTTTAAAGGTTTTGGACAAAGACTGAATTCATCAGCAGTCAAATGAAATAACTGGTTAATTTAACCCTGCAAATATAATATGAATACATTTCTATTCAAAGTGTGACCCCACATAAGCTGCTGAAACACTGTGGTTACTCCCCACTACAATACTTACTGTTACAGCTGCAGCCTTACTACGTGTTTGCTTAGAGACAGGCAGACCATGGGCGGCTCCACAGCATCAACTGCTTTCTAACATCAAGGCAAAAGCCAAAATTAAAACCTTCCAGAAAAGCAAGAGGAAAAACTACTCAATATTGGTCTATTTTTTGTTGTTGTTGAAGATAATTAGAACTGTGGTTGGAAGCAACATACTTGTGGAGTCATGGTGGTCTATTGAGCTACCATTTAGTGAGTGCCGCCCAAGGAAACTGGAGGAACAACAGGAACTGGGACGTGGGTGTAGGAAAGTTCAGAGACAAGTATTTTGACACACACACTCCACATCTGAAAGTGAATATGTATATTCAACCCTATAATCTGCACCTCAGTCCTTGCCCTAAACAACCATCTTCTCCAAAAAGAAAATCTCCCTTTGAAGTAGAGCGCCATGAGCTCTTATCAGTGTGTGTAAACCAGGTAAGGATGTACATGAAACAGCACATCCAAATAAGCTGGGCCTCTGTGTGGCAGACGGAAAAATACATTTCAAAATTAGGATACCTAGAGTTGTTGTTTGGCCTCCGATATTGGCTGAGTTGAGTTGTCAAAATGTAATCATGATCTTATTAGGGCCTTATTCTCGGGGGTTCCCTCTCCTGTAGTGTGTTCTGTAGGTGTTAGTGCATGTAAATGGTCTGCAAAGGTTAGAATCCCTGAGTTCCCTCCAGAGGAACTGCCTTTCTCATGTTCCAAATGCATATTCATTTTCAACAAAATCATAATTTAGACCGTTTTTTTCCAAACTGTGATATATGCATCAAGATGTGACTAAAAAATAAAGTACTGTAGCCTGCAACAAGTGATCATCATCATACATCACAGGAAGGATATTGCTTTATTCCAAACCATGATCCAAAAGACATCTAGGAGTGATTTAGAAATATATTTTACTAAAAAGTCTTAATGTACTACACTGTAGTTGTGTTTATGACATTAAACCTTTGAAATCATATATTGTATGAGCTAATGATTACAAACCCCCTCCCCTCACTGTTCCACTTCTATGCACAGTGTGGTGTAAAAACACCACAGAAATGTGTGCTCCGCATCAAGAGGCAAAACATAAAATAATATATAAAGAATAACTGAGAATCTATACCGCTGTCACATTTAATGTAGACCTAAAAGATATATAGAACTGCAACTAATAATGTTCCAATAACACTGTGGACATGTATCCCATTTGCCACTGAGGTCAAGCTCAGGCTGAGTGACATGTGTTTCTCCAAACAGAGGCGTTCCTGTGCCCTGAGGTGCAAAGAACACCATACATCTCCTGCGTCCATCTGCAGAGGAGGTAACGACTTAAAACTGCAAAGCAGCGAGGCGGTGCACGCCCTTTTTGGAGCTCAAGCATTACATAGAACAATCAGTCCGTCCCCCAAGCCCTGTGGCCTGTCCTGGGGGGAACTGGGGTACTAATTACAACCCTGTACCTGTTTGATCACTAAGACAGCATGGCTGTCCCACCCCCAGGTAACGGGAGCAACATCTGTATGCTAATGGTAATGGCTTGAAGTCCAGATGTCACCTCTGACACAGTGTGAATCTACCAACTATCCTGCCCTCACAAAAACTAAAGCTGATCAAGCCAGATCCACTTTGGTTCATGCAGAAATGTTAAGTCTTGGCCAGTGAACTCAAAGGACAATGAGTTCGTATTGTATAATAATAATAATAATAATTCATGATATTTATTTAACGCTTTTCCAAGTGCTCAAAGCGCTTTACATTGCATACTACATATCAGAAATGTAATACATCAGTACTGTGGACAATACCCACAGGAACAAATGAGGGTAAAGTGTCTTGCCCAAGGACACAGCGGCACGTTGACTTCAGTGGGAGTCAAGGCGGATCTGTTGATCACAATAGCCAACTGCACCACAGCCACATCCCTGCATGAACTGGCAACTCAATCTCAAAACACATGCAAACAGGCCTCTTGTGTGTTCAGATGAGCCTGTTCTGGATATCACTGCAAGGTTAGCTACATCTACAAGCTACAATCTACATCTTAGTTTAAAACTCAAAACTATTGCTACGTTTACGCCTAGCTTCCACACCAATGGACTTTAAGAATGTTTAAAGTCGCCATGTTTGCAAATGCTGTTTTTGCTTTTCCATTGGAAGGACAGATTGAGTCTTATCAGTCAGACATTTTTTCCCCTGAATTGTCAAGGCCCTATCACATGACACTTCACTTGAACAGTGAAATTCTGCATTTTATAATCAGAGTCATTTTATAATGACTCTGATAATCCAGTTCTCCATTGAGCACACATTTGAAGGCACAGTATGCAGAGGGGTTTTCCTGTTAGTATCTATGCTTATTTTGCTTTGCACAACAATTGTTAGGTATACAAAAAAATGGTTAAAGACCAAAGCATACCCACTCCAGTACAACAGGGACTTCCCACAAGTGTGAGAACAGACCACAAACAAAGGAAGGGAAACTAGTGAGGTGTGTTGATCAAGTTTACTGACAAATAATGTAACCTTTTTTTTTAGCAAGACCTAGGCAATAACAACCAAAGCCTTGTTACTGCATTAAAAAAAACAATACAATTACTTTTCCCCCTACCAAGTTTTACTATTTCAGGGAGAGTATTTCCTAATAAAGACAATACACAATGATGAAATCCGGGGATCTACTTTCCCCTGTGGCAACACAGACCCAGGGCCTGCATGCTTCTGCCACTTCTCTCACACAGGAGTGGTGCTTTCCGCAGTTTCTATGTACATTTGTAAAAGAAAAGTGCATATTCAAAGGCACTCAAATATGGGTAAGCTTTTTATTTTTGCACTTAACCACAGACACATTTACATGTAAGCATGATATTGCCCAAGACACAATGGTAACAAATTATGATGCCAGGAATGAACAGCAATTAGTTTCTTGACCACTAAATAAACTGGATTTATGTAGAAACTAAACATGAGGCCATGTTAAGAGATCATTGGTCCTTTAGCATAATAAGCTTTATCTACCCCCTCATTTAACCTGCCCAGTGAGTTCAGAGCATATAAACAAACAATCAGCTCACTCTGACTGTACAGAGCTAATGTACAGAGCTAATTGTTTTGATTTGAGTAAGCTGCATCAGAAATGAGCTCCTGAACAAAAAATCGAAATTGGACCTAAAAAGTGAGACATTTTATAGGAAAATCTGCAGAATTAACTCCAAAGAAGAGTTAACGACATTGATCGACAGAAACCAGAGGTAGAAACGCAATTTTTGGATGTATTTTTTAGTTGAAACTACAAACTAGCTTTCAACTACCAATTGACAACTGTCAACCGTCTAGCTGTGGGCTGCTAGCTGTGGGCTGCTAGCTGTGGGCTGCGAGCTGTTACCTGCCACTGTTGGAAGGAGCTGCACCAAAGAAGGTAGAGGAACATTATAAACTGTGAATTATTTCATGAAGATAAAAAGAAAGGAAAAGAAAAGTATTTGTAAGCTAATTAATTAGCCTAGCCTCTCTTTGGAACAAAACAAGTGGTCGCCATGGAAACTGTCCAGCAGGCAAAAAAGAACTTCTCAGCTCTCAGAGCAGAGGGAAGAGAGATTGAATATCCTGCTAAATGCAAGAGTGTAAATGCGAAGGACAAACACAAGGAGAAGACACTGTGTGGAAACCCAGAGGTCCTCTTCACTGACTATGCCCAACAAAAAGGAGGAAGGAAGAAGAACAACCTCATATTCTTCACTGATTCCATCTACATCTGGAAAGATACTCTGTGCAGGAATTATGCATACGTATCCAGAGAGGGCATCGGCTCAGGAGGCAGATTAAAAATCTGTAAAGATGAACACCTTGACAAAGATGACCCTCTGCTCACCATCACATACTACACCAAAGGAAAGGTCATGGTCCAAGGGAATGAAGCCAACCTGGAGTCATTCCAAGAGGCATTCCCCCTGTTGAAAGCTGAGGTGGACACAAAGAGGATCAATGTCCCCTCTGATGTCCCCTCTGATGTCCCCTCTGATGTCCCCTCTGACAGCGAAGGTGATGAGAGCCCAATAGAGAACCCCAACACCTTGTCCATCTCTGCCCCTCCCACACCGGCCAGCTCCAACAATCGGCTGAAGGAGAGTATGGCCCTGCTGGAGCTGGACTTTGCAGAATTCAAAGAGCGGACCCAGGCCAGGCAGTCTGGTCCCCCAGACAACACTCTGCAGCAGCTTAAAGAGGACCTCCAGCAGCTCAAGAGCGACAACGAGGCTTTGGCATCTGACCTCAGAGGAAGTGTAGAGGCACTCAAACAGGAGAACAGTGTGCTCCGTGTTCAGTTAGCCAAGGTGAGGGAGGATGCTGAGTGTAGAGAGAAGAGCTTCACCAGGCAGGTCCAGCACCTGACAGAGAAACTCTCATCAGTCCTCACAATGACGAGTAGAGAGACACAGACTCTTCCTGCCAGTGTCCCTGGCCCACCCTCTCTGCTCAGCACCCAGCCCAACAACACCCTGGCCCGTCCTGATACACCCACACAGCCAGCTGCCCACAGCCAGCTCTGCCCATCCCAGCCTCCCTCTACTCAGCAGGAAGAACAAGACCCACAAGTGGTCCTGCTGGCTGACTCAAACGGGAAGTTCCTGGACCCAAGAAAGCTTTTCCCTGATAAAAAGGTGCTGTCTAAACACTGCAGCACCACAGGCCAGGCCATGAAGCTGTTGAAAAAGGAGACCCTCAGGAGCCCTCAGTACCTGGTGATCCACACGGGAACAAATGACCTGCACACCCTCCGTAGGGACACTGCTGAGGCAGTGAGGAAAATGGCGGAGCAGGCCAGTAAGGAATTCCCTGACACCCGCATTGTGGTCTCCACCCTGCTGCCAAGGACAGACACCCCTCCTCATGTCATCCATGACATTAATATGGAGATCAGAAAAGGATGTGCCACCTTACCAAATGTCCACCTGGCCCTCCACTCAACCATTGGCCCCTGGGACCTCTATGATGGACTCCACCTACACAGAGAGAGGGTGGGGATATTTGCAAAGACCCTCAAAGATGCAGCCCTGGGACGCAGTCCTCCCACCCCCTCCTCTAGAGGCCTTATAGACCCTCCCACACCGCTTCCTCCCCATCACCACCCCAGGATCACCACCCCTGCTGTGAGGAGACACAACAGCTCAGCCTGGCCACGCCCCCAACACACCCAGAGGAGGCTGCTTTCACCCAGCTCAACACCTGCACAACATCAGCAGCAGAGATATGCAGCAACAGCTGCTCCTTGTCTCCCTCCCCGCCTACAGCAGCGGAGCTATGCTGCAGTTGTAGCCCAGCCTGCTGCCACCCTCCCTCCCCCTGCTACCTCTGAACTGGGAGACATCAGGATGATGCTGCACACCCTGTGCACCCGACTTCTGTCCAGCTAAGACATTACATTTATATGTTATCGTAGTAATCAGTACAATAGCAATATTAGTGAAAATAGTTGTTTTATTTGTTGTTGTTTTTGTTTTGTTTTTTTTTGTTTTTTTTATATATTTGTCTCACTATACAGGTTCATTTTGATTGTTTTGTATTTTTTAAAAGATGCGTTCTTTTCATATAAGCTGTTGGAATATTCAGGGACTCCACTCCTCAACCTTTGAGGTTAAGAGTGAGAATCCAGAGTTCTTAGAATCTATCAAAGATGTTGATATAATTATATTAACAGAAACATGGTGTAAAAATGATCTGCTCACTCACTGTCCTCCAGGTTATAATGAAGTAATGGTGCCCTCTATAAAATCAAAAAACATACGCAAGGGCAGAACATCGGGGGGGATCTTGGTGTGGTATAAAGGAGATCTTTGCCATCAGATCTCAGTAGTAAAACAAGGTAAATCACACATTTGGCTAAGGTTAGATCAAGCCCTGGGCATAACTGACAGGAATCTATACATGTGTGCTATTTATATACCCCCAGTAGATTCTCCTTATTTTGAAGAAGACATTTTTGAAACTCTCCATTCAGAAATAGCCTACTTTCAGGCCCAGGGAAATGTGCTTCTAACTGGAGATCTGAACGGACGAACAGGAATTGAACCTGATGTCATAGACCCACAGGGCAGCCACCATGTATTTGGTGAGCCCCCCCTGTTTACCACACCAACCGTCAGCCATCGGAACAGCCTTGACTCTGAAATCAATCAGAATGGCAAAGAGATAGTGCATCTCTGTCGGGCCTTAGGCCTGTACATAGTGAACGGGAGGTTCAGAGGGGACTCTTTAGGGAGATTCACATACTCCTCAGCTCTAGGGTCTAGTGTAGTAGACTATGCAATCACTGACATGGACCCCTCCACTATCAGTGCATTCACTGTCAGACAGCAATCCCCCTTTTCAGACCACAACCAAATCAATGTGTTCTTTAAAGTCTCAGGTCCAATGAGTGACACAACAAGGGGACCCAGTAAGCTGTATACATTAAATCCTACTTACAGATGGGCCCCAGACAGTGGAGACAAATTCACCATGGCCTTGAACTCACCTGATCTGATGAATGACATGTCACTATTTGACCAAAATCAATATGTTCCTACCAAAGATGGTGTAAACATGGCCATTGATTATATCAATATGATATTTCACAAGGCAGCTATTAAAGCTGACCTTGTAAAACAAAAGCGGAAGCCTGTTAAAAGGCAAAACGCTGACAAATGGTTTGACCAGGAATGCAAGACCATCAGAAAAGACCTGAGAAAAATAGCAAATGAAAAACATCGGCAACCAAACAACCCAGCCTTACGCATTAGATACAATGACCTTTTAAACAAATATAAATGTACAATAAGGAACAAAAAACAAAATTATACCCACATGAAACTTGAGGATATTGAGAAAGCCATTGATCAAAATCAATTCTGGGATCTGTGGAGCAACTTCAACACAAAACAACCGCAAGCATTACCCATCCAAAACGGTGACATCTGGAGAGAACATTTTGAAAGTTTGTACAAAGACATACCAATAAATCTAATGAATTCAGATCAATGTATTACAAAAGAGAAACTCCAAACATTAGAAGAAACTATTAAAGACAACCAAAACCCCCTTGATTTCCCAATGACTTGGGAAGAGTTGACCACACAGACACAATCTCTCCGGCCAAGGAAAGCTTGTGGCCCAGACAACATTAAAAACGAAATGCTCAGATGCAGCACCCCAGAGATGCAGGGTACAGTATTAAAGCTGTTCAATATCATATTGCAGTCAGGATGTTTTCCTGACATCTGGTGCAAAGGGCTCATTTCCCCCATTCATAAGAGTGGAGACAAATCAGACCCTAATAACTACCGTGGCATCTGTGTCAGCAGCTGTCTGGGGAAATTATTCTGTAGTATTCTAAATAAAAGAATACAAGATTTCCTTAACCGACAATCCATCTTGAGTCAAAATCAAATTGGCTTCCTTCCAAAACACCGCACCACCGACCATGTATATACCCTTCACACTTTAGTTAACAAACATGTACACCAAACAAAACATGGTAAGATATTCACTTGTTTCATTGATTTCAAAAAAGCTTTCGACTCTATTTGGCACGAAGGGCTCTATTATAGACTTCTACATTGTGGTATAGGGGGCAAAATGTACGATCTGGTTAAATCAATGTATTTAGGGAATAAGTGTGCTGTTAAAATTGGAGACAAACAAACTGAATTCTTCACCCAGAGAAGAGGTGTTCGTCAGGGTTGCAATTTAAGTCCCACTTTATTTAATATATATATAAATGAACTTGCTGTTCAGTTGGATCACTGTGCTGCTCCTGGCCTCTCCCTCCTAGAGAGAGAGGTGAAGTGTCTGCTTTATGCTGATGACCTTGTTCTGCTGTCTCCTACTGAACAAGGACTACAACAACAGCTGGACATAGTAGACCAGTACTGTAAGAACTGGGCCCTGGCAGTCAATATGAAGAAAACTAATGTCATGGTTTTCCAAAAACGCCCCAGATGTCAGGAGAACAAATACCAGTTTACCATAAATAATCATATCATCGAACATAGTATGAGTTACACCTACCTCGGTTTAACCATAACAGCATCAGGAAGTTTCAACATGGCAGTGAATACACTCAAAGAAAAAGCCAGAAGAGCTCTTAATGCAATTAAGAGAACATTTTATAATGTCCAAATTCCAATTAAAATCTGGCTCAAAATCTTTGATAGTGTGATCCAGCCCATTGCGCTGTACGGTAGTGAAGTATGGGGTCCACTCAGTCACCAGAGCTATACCCGCTGGGACAAACATCCAACAGAGTCTTTCCATGCAGAATTCTGCAGATACATTTTACGTGTTCAGAGAAAAACACCAACAAATGCATGTAGAGCAGAATTAGGCAGATACCCACTGATCATTAACACTCAAAAGAGAGCACTGACATTCTTTAACCACCTTAGATCCAGCCCCCGAGACACCCTCCACTCCAAAGCCCTCCAAAGCCAAGAGCTAACCCCAGAGAAGAGTCCCCTATGTCAGCTGGTGCTGAGGCTAACTGCCCCCTCTCAGAGCCACTCTGACCAGTCTCTCAACAACACTGCTCTCCAAACACCAATCACAGTCAAACGCATTATAACACAATGTAAAGACAACTATTTACAACATTGGGAAGAAGAAACTAAAAGCCAAAGTAGATTAGAATGTTACCTGGCTCTAAACAGAGAGTATGAGCTGGCAGAGTATCTCTCTACTGTCAGAGATAGAAAGCAGAGACAGATCCTAACCAAGTACAGGCTCAGTGACCACAAACTGGCAATCGAAACAGGAAGACTCAAAAGATCCTGGCAACCAAAAGAGAACAGAACATGTGGTCACTGTACGACAGGTGAGACTGAGACAGAGATGCACTTCCTCCTGAAGTGCCAAACATTCAACGAAGTAAGGAGCATTTATTGGAACAAGTTGAACTCTGTAATCCCAGGTTTCAAGGAGGTTGATGACCTCTCAAGACTGAGAGTACTCCTAGGAGAAGGAGACAAGGCACACCTTGCTGCCCAATATGTATACACATGCCACAACCTGAGGGACAGTGAATGAGACTCACACACACACACACACACACACACACACACACACACACACACACACACACACACACACACGTGTTGAAATGTAATTGTATCACTGTATATATATATCATCAATAATATGTAAACATTTGAAATGTCTGTTAATGTTGTTAATTATTTTGTATTGTGATGCTTTGGCAACATTGTTTAATTTAACTTTCATGCCAATAAAGCCCCTTTGAATTGAATTGAATTGAATTGAATTGAATTGAATGAGAGAGAGAGAGAGAGAGAGAGAGAGAGAGAGAGAGAGAGAGAGAGAGAGAGAGAGAGAGAGAGAGAGAGAGAGAGAGAGAGAGAGAGAGAGAGAGAGAGAGAGAGAGAGAGAGAGAGAGAGAGAGAGAGAGAGAGAGAGAGAGAGGTCGGTGGCAGTTTCCAGAAGAGAGAGGGTGATACACACAGGGAAACTCGCGAGGCTCTGTGTATCTTACGTTCCTGTTAGCCCCGGGCAGAGGCAGTCCTCCCTGCGGCCCCTGCTGCAGCCTCTCCCGCGCAGAGAGCGGGATGTGCTGGGTGCTGGAGCGGAGCAGTGGGCTGGGGATGGAGAGCCGCGGGAAGTTCGCTCTCCACTTCCAGACGACACTCAGTGCTGATTAACGGAGCTATTGCTTTTACT